>NW_017100060.1:521-67348 GCF_001412225.1 Nicrophorus vespilloides | reverse complement strand
ACAACGTGTCTCGTTATAACGTCGTGCGTCAAATTACACTGAGTAATCAAATATATTATTAAGAAATCTATTATTATTTACAATTCAAAACATTTTAAGTTGTCTCTCATATAATTCAAGTTCTTTATAAAACGTGTCTCGTTATAACGTCGTTCGTTATATTACATTGAGTAATCAAATATATTATTAAAAAATCTATTATTATTTATAGTTCAAATCGTTTTAAGTTGTCTCTAATATAATTCAAGTTCTTTACAAAACGTGTCTCGTTATAACGTCGTTCGCCATATTACATTAAGTTATCTAATATATTATTAAGAAATATATTGTTATTTACAGTTCAAATCGTTTTAAGTTGTCTCTAATATAATTCAAGTTCTCAAAACGTGTCTCGTTATAACGTCGTTCGTCAAATTACACTGAGTAATCAAATATATTATTAAAAAATCTATTATTTTTCAAATCTTTTGAAATTTTCTCTCATATACTTCAAAGATTTGAAATATACGAACGACGTTATAACGAGACACCTAACAAATCGCATAAAAGTAAGTAATAAAACTGCACATAACTGAAATGAAATGCATCGATCGTTCTCAATCTAATTATGCAGACACGTGCACATTTCACTACTAGTTTTTTTTATCCTAGCATGGATTTTCTTTAATAACTTACGCAATATTACGTGCGCTATGCAACGGGTAGGACAGATGTTCGTGATTCATCGAGCCGTAATCAGTTTTAGTCAATATTTGACTCGACATATTTTCTACATAAACCAGAACAAATACAGCGAGAAAAATCTAATAATTTCTAGTATTTAGTTAACTAATTCAAATTTTCATAGTAGTAATGAGATATATACAAATTGCATCAAATACAAGTTTTGTTAATTATAACAGTTTTGATCATTTTCTGCAGATTTGTGTTCTCGAAAGAATGAATATAAAAGTCAACGTTTCAAATGAAATATTTCTAATTATACTTCATACTAACATCAGTTAACTTAAATCAAAATCTAATCACAATTTTAATCGAAATAACGAACTGCAACTTTCTCAAGAAGTGCGCAACAATATTTAGTATGTAACTTTTAATCCAGTTTGGCTGGGGCTTCCTTTTTTTTTCTTTACTAAACGAGTTACTTACGAGTCTACTTTTACTATTCGCTGCGTGTTCGTGGCTTTAAATTGCCTGCATTTACATGCAAAATTATCCGAAATGTTTATTCCTTACTTTTCTTTGTCTCTTTTTACTTTCGTCCGAACGTCATGACGAATACCAATTTTTTTTCTTGTTCAGAGAGAACCTGCATCTCGCATTTAACATATTTGCATACGAATAAATTACACATTTTAAAGTTTCGGGGAAAGTCGAATTTCTAAATCGAAGATTTCAATGAAATATCGATTATTGATACAATCTGTCAATATCAGAATATTTTGACAGATTTCAAACATCAATTTGACAGCTGAATGTCATCTTGTGTAAGCACACAAAGGTTACCTGATTTATAATTATTAATTGAATCTGTCAATATCGGAATTTTTTGACAGATTTTAAACGTCAATTTGACAGCTGAATGTCATCTTGTGTATGCACATAAAGGTTACCTAATATATAATTATACTATTAATTTTATGGAATAATCAAGTAAAATTTTCTAATTGGAATCACGTTTGTTCGACATATGAATATGCATGTGATTGTTCAGAATCGCGCGTTTCGCAATTGAAAAGTACAAACAAAAAATATATAATGTAAATAGGATACGTTTGTAAACAGATTGTTTGTAAACGCCCATCGGAGCCCGCATTCTGCACGATGTGAACGGCCTGAAATTAACGTTAACATTAAAATTAACGCCATTTTGTAGCCGAAGACTAAATAAGAACGTTGGCAGTTGAAATATTATTGCAAAGATAAAAAGTCGAACAGTAAAGAAAAATAAATAATAAATATTTAAAGTACATGGTAAGCAGAAACGAAGGTAAACATCCAAGTTGATGGAAGCAAAAACATTTCTTTCGTTTCTTAATGAGAAAACGCAGCGGCGTTTAAGAGATTAAATGCATGCGTATCGGGCAGCGAATACGACGTATGTAGGTTGTCCTGTTTGTATACTTTCTGTTATACCTTTATTTTTTTTTGTTTTGTTTACTTCTTTGTACAAACCGAAGCAAATAACAGTAATTTCGTTTTACTTTTAAAAATATATAATGCATCGAAAAGTGCATGCAACTTCCAAGTAACTGTTTCGAAAATATTAAGAGTAAATATTTAATTATTTACTTTAATAATTAAAGACTTTCTGATCTTTCTTTCCATTTATTTCATTTTTTAAATTAACTAATCGTCAATATGACATTCTTCATCTATTACATATTTCAAAAGTCAATTTGACAACTAATGTCATTTTGTAAATTAAAAGAAACAACATAATTTTTGTTGTATGTTTATCATTATTCCTTTTTATAAAATCTTCTAAATTAGCGAAAACAACGTAATTAAAACATACCAGCCTTTGATTATTACTTAAAAAAAAAAGAATTAATTCATACATTTTTCCTGTATGTTTGTCATTGTTAAGTATATATGACATTCTTTATAATTACATATTTCAAAAGTCAATTTGACAGCTGTCATTTTGTATTTTAACAGAAATAACGTATCTAAAATATTCGAATCTTTGATTATTCCTTTTTAAATTGTATGTTTGTATTTAATTTGTATTGTATTCTTGTTTTTTACTTCAATACTTATATAACGTTATATTTAAATCAATATAACATTCTTTAACTATTACTTATTTCAAATGTCAATTTGACAGCTAATGTCATTTTGTATTTTAGCAGTAATAACGAATCTCAAACATTCCAGTCTTTGATTAATGCATTATAAATTCTATGTTTGTATTTAAATTGTATTGTATTCTTGTTTATTATTTCAATACTTATTTAACGTCATTTTTAGGTTAATGTGAAAATCTTCATCTATTACATATATCAAAAGTCAATTTGACAATTGATGTCATTTTGTATTTTAACAGAAATAACATATCTAAAACATTCCAGTCTTTGATTATTGAATAATAAATTGCATGTTTGTATTAAAATTGTATTGTATTCTTGTTTTTTACTTGAATACTTATATAACGTTATGTTTAAATCAATATAACATTCTTTCACTATTACATATTTCAAATGTCAATTTGACAGCTAATGTCATTTTGTATTTTAGCAGAAATAACGTATCTAAAACATTCCAGTCATTGATTATTGCATTACAAATTGTATATTTGTATTTAAATTGTATTGTATTCTTGTTTTTTTATTTCAATACTTATTTAATCTAATTATTAATTCAATAGAACATTCTTTAACTATTAAATATTTCAAAAGTCAATTTGACAGCTAATGTCATTTTGTAAATTGACAGGAAAGAAAACAAAGTAGTAAATTAAAACAAATAACAGTAATTTCGTTTCTTAAAAAAAATTAGCTAAAATTTTCTAATCATAGAAATTTTCCAGTACTTTAAAAAAATATTTAATAAATTCGTTAAAAAACAAGTTAATATTACAATATTTGCAAAGAAAATTGAAATAAAGTATAAAATTTTGCTGTGGACATAAATAAGGTATCAAAAATCAAAACACAGAAGGTGGGCATTGTTTATTCGTGCTGCGAGAATCGAAAGTCAACGATTTATAAAAGGAAAACTAACTGTAAGTTATGATTCACGCCCCGGATGGATCGAATTAAGCACTGCGATTGGAAACAAACATTCTTTTGCGTCTACCCAAAAAAAAAATAATAATAAATTTAAAAAAAAAAACATTTTGGAATTTCGTAGTAGCTGTCATTATTTTCGAAACTGTCAATTAACTTCCTGTATTATTTCCAACGCTTGCTTTCACAATCCTATATGAAATAAAGTAAATTTATTAAAAAAAATGTTATTCATAAATACTTTATTATCATTTTTTTAATTAAAAAATTAAGCAAATTTATTGTATAATTATTAATACAATAAATTTACGAAATTATATAATTTGGTGACCAATTAAATGAAAAAAAAATATGTAATTATTTTCTGTTTAAATTAACTTAAAATTATAATTGTTAATCATTTGGTAAACAAATTTGTATTATTTCCAAAATTATCAATTTTGTATAATATTTATAAAAAATAGAATTACGTAATTAATACTTTTTGTGTTTCGTTTATAATTATCAAATCTAAGTATTTATTGATACAAATTGATTAAAAAATAATGTTTTCATTTGGAAATCAAGAATTTATTTTGTATCAATTTAAAATTATTGTTGTATTTATGTACGAAATCAATAATTTGGGAATCGTTCATTTTAAATTGAAGAAATTTCGTAATTTAATGTTATTATTGTATAATCTAAATTTGATTATATAATATGAGATGTTTTCAATTGATTTATAAATCTTAGTGTTTGTATTGAACGTAATATGTTTGGAAATATTCTATTTGAAAGTATTTCTTTAATCTATTTGTGTTTTAGTAAAGTTTGAAATTTGTTATTTAAAAAGAAAAACATGGTATGTAGATAATTATTAATATTAGTTTGAATACGTGAGTATGTATATGTATAAATAAATGAGTAATTAGAGCAGGCATATATCCATGGCAACGGGACAGCCGTGCAAACAAAACAAAACACTAACCTTTCCGGTGGCCTTCTTGTACCTGAGGCTCGCCTCCCTTATTAAATCCCTAACCAGAATATCCCCGTCTCCACATGGCACAACCACTCTGACACTTCCGAAGCACACAGTAACTTTCATATTTTCCCTTCTCTTGGAAAAGAGAGACAAAAATTAAGTATGATAACGAACGAAAGAATCGTCGTCCGGGTTTACAAGTTCACTTAAACGATTCTACTATTTAGCAAACAAAATAATTGAATTAGATTGATTGTTGTTGTTGTTGTTAACTTGATTTGTTCATAGACGCCATGCAGCAGCGGCCAACAGCAATGCTCTGCATTTGTTCCGTTACTTGTTCCAAAGCAAAAATAGATGATGAACAAAAAAAAAGAAGTGACTACAACTACAAATAAATATCTCTTCTCGTGTGCAGATCGAAATTCCTGTTTAGAAGTCCTGAAGCACTAACCGAAAACTTAATCACTCAACATAATTATGAAACGCACTGCATGTTGTTTGTATTTAAATCGCACTCTCGAATGTTAACATTTTTCCTGCACCAGTTCGAAACACCTGAGCTCTTCTCGTTTCTATGTAAATATATATATATTTACGTATGTGTGTTGTTATATATATTAAATATAGCACCTAAGTGTTGCGCGTTCTTCGTCGCGGAAATATCGAATTATTATTGTCCATGTTTGTTTTATTTCACTGCTTTTTACTCTTTCGCCGAAGAACGACGCGTGTATTGTATGTGTGCACTTCTAGGATGACGCTATGTGTGCGAGGACAGGTAAGCTGCGTTCGTTCGTTCGGTTAGCATTTTACAAACTAAAAATTTTCAAACGAGTTTTTGTCCCCACCACGCGCCATCCTTCGTGTGCCTACCTGTGTTTTCGCCCAATCACAAGGACGCGACCTCCGTGCGGCAGGAGCGGGAACCAACGATGGAATTCCATTCCTGGCGACACCTGTGTTCCTACGTTGCGCACTAATACCGTAACCACGCTCTCACCTTTGCCGCCATTTTTACACCTTTCATCCGTTACGAAATCACCTTTTTTTTTTCACTCCCCACCATTTCTTGCAATATTAATACAGATTTTTCATTTACTACCCTTAAAAACGTCCTCGAGTGTACTGAATTATAACAAAGAACATCTTAACAACAATTATACCAGTCAACACGTAATTGGATTTATAGTCAACATATATAACCTAACTACTAACAATTTTAACTCAATATTAGTGCTTGAATTATAACAAATACAACAAGACACCTTTTTCCCACAATATTTTTTATTTACTACCCTTAGAGGACGTTTTTTGTTAAAATCTAATGAATCCTAATAAGAATTTATAGTCATCAGATACAGCTTAACTACTGAGAGTATTAACTTGTTGTTAAAGCTTCAATTATATAAAACAACATACAACAAAAACTGTATGATTATGTAAAATTTAATATATAAATATTCAAATTATCAATATATCAGAAGATTACTTCCTTTCAAAATCATCCTTTTCCCATATTTGATTTAATTACTACCCTTAAACCGTCCTCAAACCTAATGAAACATCTTAATAACAATTATACCAGTCAACACGTAATTGGATTTATAGTCAACATATATAACCTAACTACTAACAGTTTTAACTCAATATTAGTGTTTGAATTATAACAAATACAACAAGACACCTTTTTCCCACAATATTTTTCATTTACTACCCTTAGAGGACGTTTTTTGTTCAAATCTAATGAATCCTAATAAGAATTTATAATCAACAGATATAGCCTACCTACTGAGAATATTAACTTGATGTTAAAGCTTCAATTATATAAAAAACATACAACAAAAACTATGATTATGTAAAATTTAATATATAAATATTCAAATTATCAATATATCAGAAGATTAATTTCTTTCAAAATCATCCTTTTCCCATATTTGATTTAATTACTACCCTTAAACCGTCTTCAAACCTAATGAAACTTATTAAGGAACATCTTAATAACAATTATACCAGTCAACACGTAATTGGATTTATAGTCAACATATATAACCTAACTACTAACAATTTTAACTCAATATTAGTGCTTGAATTATAACAAATACAACAAGACACCTTTTTCCCACAATATTTTTTATTTACTACCCTTAGAGGACGATTTTTGTTCAAATCTAATGAATCCTAATAAGAATTTATAGTCAACAGATATAGCTTAACTACTGAGAGTATTAATTTGTTGTTAAAGCTTGAATTATATAAAAAAAAACATACAACAAAAACTATATGATTATGTAAAATTTAATATATAAATATTAATTTCTTTTTCCCATATTTCTTTTAATTACTACCCTTAAACCGTCCTCAAATCTAATTAAACTTATTAAAGAACATCTTAAATATGAATACACAAGTCAATACTTAACTAGATTTATAGGCTAACTAGTAACAGTTTGATCTTAGTATTTGATTCCTAAAAAATACAAAAAAAAAACAATATGTCAATATATCAGAATATTCATTTCTTTCAAAATTACCTTTTCCCACAATTTCTTTTCTTTACTACAATTAAAACGTTCTCAAATCTAATGAATCCTATCAAAGAACATCTTAAACATGATTATACGAGTCAACACTTAACTGGATTTAACGAAGAGATATACCTAATTACTGATGGTTTTAACTTGATGTTAAAGTTACAATTATAAAAAATACAACAAAAAAAGTATTATTAGTTGAATTTAATTTATAAATATTGAAATTATCAATATATTAGAAGATTAATTTCTTTCAAAATCACCTTTTCCTAACATTTTCTTTTCTTTACTACAATTAAAACGTCCTCAAATTTAATGAATCCTATCAAAAAACATCTTAAACATCATTATACAAGTCAACTCTTAACTGGATTTATAGTCAACAGATATAGCCTAACTACTGAGAATATTAACTTGTTGTTAAAGCTTCAATTATATAAAAAAAAAAACAACAAAAACTATGATTATGTAAAATTTAATATATAAATATTCAAATTATGAATATATTGGAAGATTAATTTCTTTCAAAATCATCCCTTTCCCATATTTTTTTATTAATTACTACCCTTAAACCGTCCTCAAACCTAATAAAACTTATTAAAGAACATCTTAAACATGATTACATAAGTCAATACTTAACTAGATTTATAGGCTAACTACTAACAGTTTGATCTTGATCTTAATGTTTGATTCATAAAAAAATACAACAAAAACAATATGTCAATATATCAATATATCAGAATATTCACTTCTTTCAAAATCACCTTTTCCCACATTTTCTTTTCTTTACTACAATTAAAACGTCCTCAAATCTAATGAATCCTATCAAAAAACATCATAAACATCATTATACGAGTCAAAACTTAACTGGATTTATAGTCGAACAGATATAGTCTAATTGCTGACAATTTTAACTTGATGTTAAAGTAACATTTATAAAAAATACAACAAAAAGAGTATTATTAGTAGAATTTAATTTATAAATATTCAAATTATCAATATAATTGAAAATTAATTTCTTTCAAAATCACCTTTTCCCACATTTTCTTTTCTTTACTAAACTTAAAACGTCCTCAAATTTAATGAATCCTATCAAAGAACATCTTAAACATGATTATACGAGTCAACACAATTACACAAAAAGCTACACTTATACAAAAAAAAGATTAATTTCTTCCAAAATCATCTTTTTTCCCATTATTTACTACCCTTAAAATGTCATCAAATCTATTGAATCCTATGAAAGAACATTTAAAAAATGATTATATAAGGAAACACTTAACAAGATTTATAGTATACAAACATACTGTCAACACATATACAAGCATCAAACACTATCAGCTTTAACTCAATGTTAAACTCATGATTTTAGCACTAATTAAGAGTTTAACATAGAGTTTTTAACATTCATATTTACAAAATAATAAAAATAAAAAAACTCATGATAAAAACAGACTCATTTCAATAGAATTTGGCGTAAAAATATTCTAATTAGAACTTTTCATCCGTTACAAAATCCAATAAAAAATATTTACAAATTGCAAAAATCTTCTTAACAGACAAAAAAATTGCAAAGAATTCGAAAGTAAAAGAAATGGATTTGTATTTCCAATAGATTTATATATAAAACTATGCGAAATAAATAGATTTAAATCTATATGTAATAAAAATTTATGTAAGTTATAATTATATAAAAAGCGAAATTACTTACAAAAATGTCAAGTTTCAAAGATTATTACAATAAAAAGGTAAATACTACAAATCTTGCAATAGCCGCAATAGAAAGGTCATGGTTTTGTCTTCAATTTGCTTATTTTATTATTTAATTATCTCACCTAATTACGGAGTAATTATATAAAACATCAAGACTTATTCTTGTTATAGTTATTTTTTTTTATTTATCAAAATAAGAAATTTCGATTAAATTTACAAATTTAAAAAAATCATGTTAGAAATTTTCCTAAAATTTTGTTTAATTAATACTTTTTAATGCATGTTGAATATGTTTAACTTCAATACAAATCCAATTTCTACTAGTTTGTAAAAATGTATCGACGACACACATTGGTTAACTTTCGTAAGATGTCAAACATGAAGAACTCGATGCACGTGAAACGACTTTTCAATGTAACCGGAAATAATAGAGAAGAACTAAATATCGTTATGCGTTTCGTGAAAGTTTTTGCATTAATTGTTTTCGTTTCATCTCGGCGAGTCTTTTTTTTTTCTCTTCTTCTTTTTCTTTATTCGCAACAAGACAAAAATAAAATGTATTTGTATCAATTTTAAAGAAAAAATAAAAATGTTAAACGTGAAACAATTTATTAACTATTTTATAAAATTGAGAAATATTGATTGTTGATAGTTGTATCAAATAATTTAGTTATGTCAACGTCAAATACTTTATTAATAATGCATCAATGTGGAAAGCGTCAATTTTAAATTGTTATATAAAATAATTTATTAATGATGCATAAATTTGGAAAATATCAATTTGGAAACGTTAATTTTTGATAGATATATCAACATCAAATTATTTATCAATGACACATCAATTTGGAAAACGTCAATTATTGATATTAATATCAATTAAGTTATTAATAATACATCAAATTGGAAAACGTTATTTTTTTATAGTTATGTCAACTTTAAATAATTTATTAATTAATGCATCAATTTGGAAAACGTCAATTATTGATATTGATAGTAATATCAACGTTATGACAACGTCAAATCTTTTATTAATAAAACTTCAATTTGGAATATGTCAATTTTTGATAGATATGTCAACGTCAAATACTTTATTAATAATGCATCAATTTGGAAAGCATAAATTTTATTTTGTTATGTCAACGTTAAATAATTTAACGTCAATTTTTTAAAGTTATGTCAATGTCAAATAATTTATTAATGTTGCATCAATTTGGAAAACATCAATGATTGATAGTAATGTAAAAGTCAAATATTTGTTGTGTTCCTTTGCGAGGTTTGGTATAATTGTATGTTGGATTTGTCTAAAGTTTATTTATGATTGTTTGTATCGGTTGACTAAAAAAACGTATTGTTATTTGTGGAAAAGTGAAAGATTGTTATAAAATCCGCTTCTCGATGCATCAATATAGAAAAACGTCAATTTTTTATAGTTATGTCAACGTCAAATAATTTATTAATGATGCATCAATTTGGAAAATGTCAATTATTGATAGTAATGTTAACATCAAATCATTTATTAATAATGCGTCAATTTGAAAAACTTCAATTGTTGATTGTTATGACAACGTCAAATATTTTATTAATAAAGCTTCAATTTGGAATACGTCAATTTTTGATAGTTATGTCAAATACTTTATTAATAATGCATCAAAACATCAATGATTGATAGTAATGTAAAAGTCAAATAAGTTATTGATAATACATCAATTTGGAAAATGTTTATTTTTGATAGTTATGTAAAGGTAAAATTATTTATGAATGATTCATCAATTTGGAAAATGTCTATTTCTTGAGAAATTAAATTAAAATCCTTATATAAGTGATATTAATAATATCAAAAATTAATTTACTACAAAAATTACCAAATTTATTATATAGTTAAATTATTAGACATTAATAACATAGAAAACAGTAATCTATGAGTAACATAAAAAGCATTGTCTATTAACATCTTTTATAAGATTTATACCTATTAGTCATATGTTTTTTACCAAAACTGGATTGCAAGGGATCACTTACAAAGCTCCAGATGGCATGTTTCAAGTTCATTAGGGAACCAAAGAACCTATGCGCCCGACATGCTTAGAAGCAAACAAAGAACCATTCGGTAATTGAACATAAATATAAAATAGAAAAAAAGAAAGAAGAAGCAGTAAACGATATCATATCGAAGAATATAAACGTCGTAACTGTTCTCAAGAAAATTCTCTACACAACACAGGAAACACCGAACGCATAAAATGGAATAACAAAATGTTATCTTCGAAATTCCTGCATTTATCAAAAGCCTCTCATTAAAATTTATTAGTATACATTTATTGTTTACTGTAATTATGATATTCAAATTACATTTTTTTTGTTACCGTTTGCAAATCGTTATTGATATTATAATGATGATGGAATTATTGTCAAAACAGTTACATTATGTAAATATAATACCTTTATTAAATAGCTCAATATTTATTCATGCGTTTATAAATCACACATTAAAATAGCGTAACTGTAATAAGATGTAAAATGTAATAATTTCTTTTTTTGAATATAGAATTGGTGCTTGCATATTTCCACAAATAAATAAAGTAAAATATGGTTCATCTTCTGCTTTTCCTCTTGGTCCGAAATTTGATACTATTTTGAGTGGAATACACCATGTGTGTGTGTGTGTGACCATAAACTTCCAGTGTTCTTCCTTCCTTCACCTCGACCATTTCCAATTCCTAATGGGATCCGAGTCGCCTACTGCGACTTCCGGTGTATAAATCCTGATAAAACATATTGATCAACGCCCTTCAGCAATGAGTAACATTGGAAACATCTGCCGAACGACTAATGTATTGTATTGATTACAAATCACTACATATATTTTTATAATCTTAAATATAAATCCAATATTTTGTTATGATGTAATACATAATTTTTTTTAATTAAAATCAAAAGTTGGTATCAGTGTTGAGTAAATATATACATGTCAAAAAATTCAATTATTATTGCTGAATTTCAGCACATAATGGAAAGTTAATAAAAATAGTTGCAAGTGGTATGCAGCCAAATATACTCGACGCTTGCCTGTTACAGAATATTTCCTCAAAATTCCGACAGATGTCTCTGATTGTCATAATGAAAATGCCTATAACTCGAAAAGTAATTAGTATTTAAATTTTTAGACTGAAGTAGTAATATAACAATCGCTCAAGCACTATTCTGATATATTTATTTATTAAAATTAGAACGTTTTCAAGGAAGTGGGTTTTATGCAGCGCCAAAACGCCTGAACTACAAGATTTGAAACATTGCTAACAGATGACGTCGGCTATCACAAAAATTAAATATTGATTTTGCGCCTAAAGTGCAAGCAACCAAACATACATATAAATTTTGATGAACAGGTGAACAACGTCTTAGATAATGGACTGTATTTTCGTAAACATGAGCTCCCAGAAGAATGTTATAGATGGATATCAGTCTTGAATATACAGGGATTAAAATGAGCGCTAATATTAATTTGTAGCAGCAATGGTGTCTTCATAATTGGTTAACAAACTTTGGTATTTCACAAATAAGTTGGGAAAATAACGTTTTCGAAAATGGACGGAATTCTGTATGCACCAACTCTCATGAGAATTTTGGACATTAATTTTGATCTTAAATATAGATTAAAATGAGTGTAAATACAGGTTTGTTGCTGCCATCAGCTGCCATGGCTTCATCACAATTGATTATCAAACTTTAGTATTAGACAGATTGGAAAACAACGATTTCGAAAATGACCTGTATTTTTGTAAACCCATGCTTGTAGAAGAATGTTGAACATGAATATTGATCTTGAATATACAAAGATTAAAATAAACGTAAAAATATGTTTATACCTCTCATAGTTTAGTCACAATTATCAAACTTTGTTATTTGACAGTGTGGAAAACATAGTCTTAGATTATGAACTGTATTTTCATAAGAATGGGAGCCTTTTCTTAGAAAAATTTTGAGTACGACTGTTGAACTAAAATATACAGAGATTAAAATAAGCATTAATACATGTTTGTAGCTACCATAGCATAGTCACAATTAATTTTCAAACATTGGTATTAGATAGTTTGGAAAACGTTTTCACTTGCTTCTAGAAACATGTTGAACATGAATGTTGATGTAAAATATACAGAAATTAAAATAAATGAAAAAATAAAGATTGATAGTTATATAAAATACTTTTAGTCTCATTCTTGAGATTTGATGTATATTAACATTTTTGTTTTTCCAGTATTTTCAATGAATCTATTATTCAGAAATGTTATCCGGTCTCTAAGGATCATGTAAGAAGCTACAATAGAATCATGGGTACTACAGGGATCATAGTTGTTATCCATCTCCGTAATGAAGTAATATTTTTGGTCACATTCAGCAGTTAAGGTATCCACTATTTGCAAATAAAAACTGCTAGTAAATAATGCTTTCCACTTTCTGAAGTACTTAAGGTCGTCAACTATACATTAGAGGCATGTTGCTATCAGCTCCACCTAAAATAATAACAATTGTAGCAACGATTGTTTACAAGTTGACTATTTACCTTTTGTCTATTAATGATTAATGCACATTCTTATATGAAGATACTGATTCAGTATGTTTGTTGTAAAAAGAATTGTCCCTAGTTAGCTGCAGTTTCTGTTGTATGATTTCTAAAGACAAAGAACATTAGTGATCGATGGTTGTTTACATGTTCCACTGGTACTTGCCCGAAGTGAGATGTGAAGTTCAGAGAAAGGTTTTCTATACAAGGAAATAGAATAAGCAAGCAATGGAGCATGTTGTTCATTAAATTTGCATTCAGAACAATTTAGAATAAACAGGAAATCCAATAAAGACCATTAAATTTAACTTGTGACTGTAACAACTGTCACAATGACAGTTCGCTCACTCACACAAACGTAAATTTCAAAATTTCAAATTACAACCAATCAGGAACGACCGATGCCAGGAGCTCAGATACCTCCTCGCTACTTATGGTCTCCTGGTACAAATTGAAAATTTCTGGCATTTTCGTGAATCAAGGTGGGGGGACTTGCGTTTTGAATCGCGAAAACCGCCAACTCATTAAAGCTTAATAACTTTCTTATTAATTGACCAAAACTAATGTATTTTATAGCATATGAAAGCGAAAGAATCATTCTTTAGATCTGTAAATTAAAATTTTCAAATATATATGAATATAACCATTTATTTAACTAATTTTTCAATTTTATGCAACACCTTCACGTTTTTTAAATTAATCGATTACCACTAGTGCTAATTAAACCATCGAATACGCAAAATAAAGAGAAAACTACAACATTTACAATAAGTTAACCTCTGGCATTGTGATTTGGTCAGTACATCTACTATAAGTTATTAAAATTAAGCATTTTAATTTCATTCTCAATCCAATTAATGTTTTTTCTTGATAATTATGTATTAATGAATTTTATAGAATACATAAATATTATTTATTATCAATTATAATTTTTCATGTTTTTACTTCCTTGGATATATAAATAATCTAAAGTAATGAAAATCTATATATTGAGTAACAATAGCGTTATAAATGCGTTACATTGGTTATATAACGAATTTTACCATGAAACTCTGCATAAGGGCCTTAATTGTGAATGAAATTTAGGCAAGATGCTCGGTTTTAATTACACAATAAATAATTTATATCTTTTAAATTGTGAGGTCATTACCAACAAAGTTCTGAATGATTTATTAAGACTGGGCAAATATCAGAACTATTTTTTTATCATTAATTTGAATGTAACATAATCTATTTAGCTTGCGTTGTTGTCGAGTAATTTAAATTAAGATAAAGACATCGAAAAATACTTTTAGTAGTTTAATTACAATATGATTTAAAAGAAAGAAAATCAGTAAATTTAATTACGGATTATTTATTTATTGAAGAATAGGAATCATTGTACAGCGTAAATGATTAAAAAAGTTTGGAAGTTGATGAAAAATGAATGCAATGAAAGACATTTGGGATGAATTCGAGGTGGAGGAACAAAGAGAACAACAACAATAGGTTTCATTTTATATATCGTATAACATCAAGATCGGATTAATCAGTTAATTAAAAATACAATTCATGTGAATCTTATATAACTCGGATTATTTACATAATTAATAATATATTTATATAAATTATTTAACGTACGATCGACGCAGTTAGAATTATAATATATAGTTTTTTTATTTATTTATTTTTTATATCTTCTTTACACAAGTGAATCGATATAGTTAACGAAATTAACGTATTTAGTAGCTACATGAATGAGAGTTAAACTGTTAAATTGGGATACTTCAATTGAATGGCATTATGTCCTAAATTACATGGCTTATACAGTAAGATGATAGACATACTTAAGATTTGTATAAAATAAGGATAATCATAATAGTAATAATAACATTTAGTGATCACAGTGAAACATTTATATACACGAATATACAGGGAGGATATTTGTGTGTTTCTTTCCATCTTGTGTTGTTTTTTTCGGCGTTGCATTATAATCCCCCATAAAGAATCAGTAGAAAATATTGAATTTGAGCGCGAGTTAAATTTCGCAGTTTAAATTTCAATTCAATTTCGGTGATGAGTAAAATTGGCTGGAATCGGCCGACGGCTTCTTGGTTAAAACTATTGCTAGATGAACGTGCGTTAATGATCTTTTAAATCAATCCATCTTATTACGAAGAAACACAAATTTAAATACGCTCTAATCAAAATCTCTTAGAATATTCATGCAAGATAAATTCCAAACACCCTGTATACGTATCAAAATTTAGTTCTTCCTTTCTGAACGAATTGTATCATAATAATAATAATATTAAAAAAAAAACAAACAATTTGTAATATATATATATAAAAAAAACAATAATAATTAAAAAAAAATAATCAAGTTAGTTGAAAATTATTAAAAATTAAATATGTACAAATTAATCACATCAATAGAACGAAACAAAATACGACTTGGGGTATTGGCCCACTGCTAAATTGAATATCCATGGTAACGAGTACGATTAGTTTGCATTATTGGCGAGATTATTGCTACGCTTCCCTCTCGAAACAAATAATATAAATACAAATAAACGTTGGAAATCGTAGTAAATATTGCAATTAATTAATTATATAGCACATCTTTGGTTGCTTCTTCTTCGTCCCCCTTTTTCTGAGTTAAGTTTCAAGGATTGAAAACCTCAAATAAGTACAAGTTAATCGAAATAAAACAAACAAACAAAAAACAGGCACTGTACGAAATTTCCTCTTCATTTCGTGTACTTTTTTTTTTAATATATATATAAATTTATATATAATCCGATCTTGATCGCCTCTACCAGTATATGTGGTTGCTTCGATCACTTCCAGATCTTCATATTTTTATTTTAATATATACCATTAGAATATGAGAGATGCCCAGCAATTATTTCCTTTCGTATAAATATCTCTACCAAAAGTCCGTACGTACGTGTTTATAATAATAGTTAATAAATCGCTAAGTATTTTAATTTTCTTCATATATATATATAATATAATACAATTAAAAAATCTAACTTTTTTTTATATATATATTTATACCTTCTTATTTAGTTTAGTTTAAATAATAAAATAAAAACAAATGGATTCAACGTCCGACGAAGCAGCAAACTACTGAAAGTTTCTTGTTCCCATAGAAACCAAATCGTTAATGACGTCCTCCAAAAAGATGTATTAAGGCTGCTTTAATCATAATATTATTTGCACTAATAAAAAAAATCTTTCGCTTAATTAAAGTATTGCACGCAAATAGTTACATTTTTCATTTTTTTTTTGATGAAAAGGGGTGGAGAGTGAAACTATATGGTTTCTGTGCTTTCAGGAAACGCAAAACGGTAATCGGAACTGCATTCTAATATATGGTAATCGAATGTAATCAATGTCCTTGGTTGAGGACAAGTGATGTACAAGGGATATGTGTTCAAACGTCGCTGTCCGGGTCCGTCTCGCTGCGCGGCTGACCGAAATTCCTCGTTATGCTCTCGCTCATCGACCTGATGTTGGCTAGATGCACTTCGTTCGCCGGCCCCGAGAAGTAGTTCAGTCTGTCCAGGTCGGGCATCGCGTTGAGGTCGTCGTCGGTGCGGTAACAGTTGTCGTATTCGGAATCGTAAAGGGCACTTAGGGAGTCGAGGGACATCATCGCATCGGAGTCGAAGATGCGCGACGAAGCCCTCGAGGACATGCTCGTGTTGTCGTCCATGTCGCCCTCGTGGTTGTGGTCATTGTAAGCAGAATTCACGTCACTCAACGCACCTAAAACAAAAAAAAATCAATCAATAAATAACCAATCATTGAAAAAAAAAAGTGTATTAAATACCTTCAGCATCCGTTAAACCCGTTTCGTTTAACATCGAGATGTTCTCCAGAGCTGGATCATCCGTCGTGTATCCAGTGGATTCGCGATCGTTGAGGAGCGGTTCCGAAGCTCCGCCTTCCTCATCTTCGCTCCATTCCGATTGGCTCACCTCCGCCGGCCCGAGCTGCCTGTCCAATTCCAAATTCCTCAACTTTTCCTGTACCTTTTCCTCGAGCAACCTTTTCACCTCTTCCTCCTATAAACCAACCAATAATATTAATTTACCATCAAATTAAGTAGAAAGTTAACTCTTTACCAATTCCTTATCAATAGGCTGCAGTAACCACAAAATCGTTTACCATTAATCAAGAGTTAAAATAGATATATATAAAAAAAGAATTATTTACATGTTCCTCTTCCATGAGCCTTTCCGCCCTTTCGAAGCTTTCGATGTCCGTGTCATCGTCCAACCTTGGTTCCAGCATAACGCAATCCTCGCATTCGCCATCCATTTCTTCGTCAGTCTTTTGATTCGGACTTCTGTTAGATTTTCAGCAATCAATAAACAAATATTATTTTATATGTATTAGAAAATCATAGGTATATAGCTTTGAATGGAATGAATGGATGATTAAGAATGTTCGAAGCGTTGTCGTCGGCGTGTGTGTTAAGGTTGTGTAATTAATTTCGCCGAAGACATCGCTTTGTATGGAATATAAAGTATCAAGTTGGGTTTACCTGGTTTTAGTATTAATTAATTGTTAATTAAATTTTCGGTTCATTACAATGAGATGGATTAGCTACGAACTATGCAAGCGTGATGTGCTCTAGCAAGCAGCATGGAGTATAATAATCAATGTTTTAATAATTTGTTAATAGCGTGTTAGATCAGAAGCTCGTAAATGACTTTTCCGATTGAAACATAAACCATCATGCACCGCTACGAATATTAGTAGTCTCTTGTACATACACATTATTGATTGGTTAAGAGAAAGTGTTAGGTGTTTTCTTTAGTTTTTTTTTTGTTGTTAGATTTGAATTTTGAGTTTTGTGATGCTATGTTACTGGTAATAATATACCTGTCGAGAGGTGAAACTTTTTGCAGTTTACAGCTCTGTGAAGGTCCGGGTGGCGAAGGCCCCCTTTTTAGCGATCCCTCCTTGCTGCTTACTATAGAAGGGGTGGTCATGCACTGTAAGGTTACGCTCCCCGTGGGGTTAACCCGCAATCCCAACGCCAGCGCTTGTATCGCAGCTAGTCCAACCTGATGGTTGTTGTTATACCTTACTAACGGTTCCAAGCAAATGTCTTTGCTCGTTTGCGTGATCTCCAGCTTCGGCGGGATATTCTGGAGCAGATTCTGCTCGTCCAGGAGCTTCTGAATCTCGCGCTCGAACGGACCGATCTCTTCGGTGTTGTTCAACTTCAAGTTGGGCGAAAGTTTGTCGCGACCGTTGGGCGAGGATCGCAGTCTCCTTATATCCTTCTTGTCCGTTTGGCAGCAACCATCCTTTTTGGAGCTCTTCTCGCTGCTTGCGTACTTATTCATCTCGTCGTTGAGGAAGTCGCGCATCTCTTCGGCTTCCTTGAAGCTGGGCGAGCGTTTGCAAATCGCCGACATCTTGTTGCACTCGAGTATGGAATCGCTGTCGTTCCTGGGTCGCTTCTCTAAGCTCTTCTGCTTCTTGATGGCTACACCGTTCGCGGTGTTTTGGCGGATCAGGCAGTTGGGTTTCTTTCCGGGTCTCGTGAGGAATTCGAAGCTAGCGCAGCTTTCGCCCTTGCAACTCTCGTCGCCATCCAAAACTGGTGGACTCGTAACTATCGATGAGTCCACCGTGTTGCAGGTGCCTGCAATCGCTAGCACGGCTCCAGGTGGTAAATTGTTGCGTTTTCCGTTTCTGTCTGTCGAGTTGTTGCGGAGAGAGCAGTTGGGTGGGATGTAGTCTAAAGAGGCGCGCGGAGATGTTTCAGGTGATGAGCAGGGATTCACTTGGACATCGGATGGGAAGATGAACAGCTGGGCGTCGGTTACGGGGAGAGGCGGGGATACACAGGGAGAAGCGTCGGCGTCCGTCGTCCGACTGTAGCTTTCATCAGAACTGCTGATGCTTGGTGAATGGTTCAGAGAGCTTATCTCATCGGCAGAGCTGTGAATCCTTTGAGGAGCGCTCGGAGGATACATGCCGCCTAAGCTCTCATCAGAGTAATGTCTATGCAGAGGGCTGTGTCTGCTGTGGTGAGGACTCCTCGTCCTCAGAGGACTGTGCCTATGCGGCAGAGGGTTGTGCCTGGTTTGCAGTTTGCTGCGCATCTCGGGCGTTCTTTCTGGGGTCGGGGGTTTCGGGGGCGCGACATTAGAACTATGGGTCAACTGGATGCTGGTGGCTGAGAGGTTCTTGCGATGTCTACTTGGAGACTCTTTGCCTGGTGGCTTTGGTAGAGGTTTCAAATAAGGTTTATTCACATTATCTACGATCCTAGGGAGTTGAGAGTTCAGGGATGAGTATGGGTTCGGCGGACCGCGTGGCCACGGCGGCGTGTACTTCATGTCAATCTGCCGTGGGTACAGCATCTTGTGCGGAGGCAGAGGTGGTGCAACAGCCGCCGCCGTGGTTGTCGTCGCAGCCGCCGCCGCCGCCACCGCCGAAGTGGTGACGATCGTCTCCTCATGCTTTTTCACAATCCTATTCGATTTACAGGGCACCGGAAGGAGGGGTTCGTTTTCGCACCCGATATTCATCATTTCCCTATGGCACGTCTCCCGCAGCGGTGGCAATCTCATCGCAATCCTGATGCCGCTCTCCTCCCTGGAACTGGCTCTGCTCTGCAACACCTTCCTTCCACCGCTATTATCACCATGGAGAAGAGCCAGAGGAGTCGGTACACCCCCATACATATTATTCACAGCTAAAACAAAACGTTCCAACATAATCATAAAAAAAAACACATCGCATCATACATTACAAAAGTTTGACTGCAATTAAAAACCCCAAAGTTGAGCGAATGAACCACAAATAATTAAAAATACATATTAGTAACGCAATTAGGAATCATTCGCACAACCTTGAAGATAATGTAATTAATTAAAAGCTTAAAAAAAAACTATAAATCAATTAAACACAAATTTCGGTTAGTACTGTAGTATTTGGAGAAACGATTTAGACACATGAGAAAGTCCGAGATGAGAATGCGAGGAACACAAACAAAACAATGAAAATAAAAAGGGAGAAGAAACGAAAAACAGCTCTAAACTATGCAAAAATAGACTAAACTAATTTGTTTATACGAGTGTACTTGAAATATTACTTACTAGAAAAAAAAGTGCAAAATAAAATAAATAAACTATATTATATAAATATATTTCTGTTGTGACTGTATATATATTTTGTTTTGTATTGTTTTTTTTTTGTTTTGTTTTGAAAGTCTAACCGAAAACTGTGGTGTCTGGAATAAATCAAAATAAAAGAAACGACCAATGAAATTGCAATGTGCAGACGTTAGAGGTCAACTCACCGATCGGATTCGGATTTGGCGTGCCGTTCGTTCCGCTCCGGAAGTTGTTCAGCTCTTCGACGCGTAACGTGCCCGGTTGTTTACGGTCGATGAGGAAGTACGTGGTCATATCTCCTTTGCCCTTAACCTTGACCTTACCGCGACATTGGAACTCGTAAGGATATGTCTTCAGGACTTGGAAGACCTCTTCGGTTACCTGCGTATGGTTCGGAAGACCGGTGGAGTCCATGCGACTGGCCACGTTCACAGTGTTGCCCCAGATGTCGTACTGAGGTTTCCTCGCTCCTATAACTCCAGCAACGACTGGACCGATGTTAATACCTTGAAGATGCCAAAAAATATCAGTACAATATGTTCGAAATGTTAATATTACTTTAATACTGACCTACGCGTAGCATAAAGTTGTTGTAGCTGTTCTCGTTGATGTTGAGCAAACGATCGCGCATCGCGAAGACAAACTCTACCAAAGTGCTAAGATGAATTCCTGCGGTGCTCTCATCGTCATCCAGGATTCTTAGATCCGGCATCAAACCGACTGCGGCCATATACGTAGATCCGACGGTTTTGATCTTATCGATGGCCTTGAAACGTTCCTCGCTTAGGAGATCATCGAAATCTGCTATGATCTCGTTCAGAAGCCTGAGACATTCGACGCCCTGATTGTTACCATCGAGTTCCGTATAAAACTCGTGGTAATTCGTAATAGACGCGAACACTACACCTACTCTCGAATAACTCTGGTGATAGAGTTCCTGCGATAGAGTATTCTGTAATAGAATGTTCATGGGATGAATTCTTAACGCCTGCAGCCTTTTATGACACATCCAACAACATCAATCTCGCAGTGACGAAAGAAAAAAGTTGAAAGATATAATATATATATAGATACAAATACGAAGAGAGTGCTTTTCTAAATTGCGGTCAACGACAGAGAGAAGAGTGCGTTCGCTAAATAGTATAACTTAAATAAATATAAAGTACAAACAACGTGATAGAGAAGACATAAAAGGCTACACGATGCGGTCATGCGAAACGTACCATGTTATTTCTGAATTGGTTGTCGAGGAAGTGGGTGGCCACGTGGGCCGGCAGCAAGTTGAAGAGGATCCTCTTGTTGGAGTGCTGCAGAGCGTCCATCTCGCGCTTCTCCTCGTTGGCCTGGATCTGCCAGAGGAAATCCAATCGAGCAGTCCATTCCACTTGTCTTCCGTGCAAGAGGACAGCCAAAACGAACATCAGTACCTGCACCACGCTCAACACATGAGCCGGAATAATCGAGCTGCGAATACGAACACAGAAATAAATACGAAACACTACAGAAGCTTTGTGCTTGAACTCACTTGACCCGCAGATCGTAACACATGAAAAGATCGATGTGCGACAACTCGATTAACAGTATGTAAACCGTGGACATGATTATGAGCAGCGAAGACTTCAGAAGTATTGGTAACCGCAGGAATAAAGCTACAGCTAAATAACCCAAAGCGCAGGATAAGACGATGTACTGCGGTAGAGGACAAGCCCTGTGATCACGTTCCGTAGTACCACCATCAAGCGTTATGTTGTTCGTCGAGTGAATAATGCACGGTATATCGGAGCGGCAAGTGAACTGTTAAAAGTTGGACTTAATACTTGCTATTTGTTTATAATAATTAAGCAAATTACCACATTGACTTGGGCCACGGTGTACACGAGGACTATCGTGAAAACGGTGATGGCCAACCTGAGAACGAAGCTCTGCGAGATATCCCATAGGATGAGTCGAAGTCTAACAGCAAGCAAGAGCATCAAAACCACGGAAATCCAGACGAAGGCGGTCAAGAATAACAGCAGAAGGATTATAGTTCGTGGTAACACAGCCGCTTGAAGCGCTCCTAACAACATCAATAGGGCTAAAGCGCACGCCAGTGAGGAACTGTAACCGACATCCACATCATCGTGATACTAAAATAAAAACAAATATATTAATACTACTTCCCACAAGATAAATTAAAGCCTAAATTCCACCAAGTGAAGTAATCTGACTTGGCAAAACAAAGGCTTAGATCTTTCGATCAAGAAACCTGATTCTCCTTGGAGCTGTCCTTGAAGCAGAGCGTCAGAAGATTCACATGGTTGGACTTCTCCCGGTCCACGCTTCGGGCTTCGATCGCCTGCGCCAGATACTTGTTCACCCTGTTCGACGGTTGATGGTAAACGCTGGAATGTCGCTTCTTGAAGGGCCTCTTGAACTTTTCCGTTACCTTGTTCTGGATCACAGAAACAGGCGAGAGGAGGAGAAAACAAAGAGAAACCAAAGCGTAAAAGCGAATTAATACCAACAAAAATAAAACAATTCCCTATGGGCAGTATTACCAAAACACAAAAAAAAAGAAGAAACAGTAATTAATTAAGTCAAAGAAAAAAAAAATCAAAATTTAAAAATAAGCACAAATCTTTTTCACATAATTCCTTTTAGATAAACCTTCCAATGCCTGCATTTTTTTTTTGTAAATAAATTCATAAAGCCTTCTATTTAAATAAAAAATAATAATTCAACACTAGATGTCCTAGATCGATTCTAGTTGTAAAACCATTCCGAAACACAAATAATGAATGAACTTCTTCCTTATTGTTTAGTTCTAATAGCACTAAATCATTGATTGAGCGATGAATGAGAACAATCAAGAAACGGTCCTCTTTCCTATATTTATATTAGTTTACAAACAAAGATAAAACAAAGATTTTGAAAAAAAAAATCAGTTAGTGTGTGTACGTGAAACGAGATGGAGGCGCGTTTCCGTTTCCGGGAACGAACTCTTCCGGGTTCACGGAAATGGAAACATGGTTATCAGACAGGAAGCGCACACGTTCCAGGCTTGCCGAAGCGGCGCACACATAAAAAAAAAAAACAAAAAAAAAACTAAACTATATGAATAATAATTGTAATAAACGCAAGCACAGATTAAATTTAAATACATTAACATTTAAATTTTTTTTGAGAAAAAATTACGAAATAAATTATTTTGCACATCCAAAACTTTTAAATAGAGACGCAGTATCATAATCAATTTGTAACGTTACTTGATAATCCTATTATCAAGAGTTATTGTATCCATGGTAACTTGTGATAACAATGATTTTCTTTAATTTGACGTTACACGTTTAACCTCAATAGATACAACTGTTCCTAAGAAAACAATTGAAAGTTAGAAACAAGAGTTATTGTTACCATGGTTACTTGCTATAGTTTCGGTTTTACGTTAGCAATAACTGTCATTTTGACGTTTTAAATGATTTAAGTCACTTCGATGAGGTTTATTCAACCCAAATTAGGATATTTTCTGTGGATGCGCCGGGTAATTTTATAATTGAATATTTGCATCTCTAATTAATCTTAACTGGATTAGTGCATGAAACAAATTGTGCGTTAAAGCCAAGAAAGGTGCGTTTGTAAATAAGATTTAAAAGAAAGTAAATCTTAATACATTTTTATAATTGATAAAACGTATTAAGATGTACGATTTTTTTGTCTTTTTTAGTTTTAATTTCAAAACACAGCAATAATTAAAAAAAAACAGTACTTAAAACGAGTAACAAAAAAAATTAGAAAAGTTCGTCAGCTCTTTTCAACAATAGAATTAAGTAAGTAACGGAAACAAGAAAAATATAGTGTTCGTGGAACTCTGTATTTTTGTGTTTTTTTTTTGTTTTCGTACGTAATGATTTCATTGGAAAATTAGCACTCACTTCGACCACCACCGTGTCTACTAAAGTTGGAGCTGGTTGTTCGTTCGTCGCAGAACAACTAGGAACGTTCTCCGCTCGGAACGCTTGTCTTATTTCTATCACCTACAAATCGACACTTGCACAAATGGACTTTTTATATTACCAATCAAATTGAAAGTGGATAGAGAAAGAGATAGAGAGAATTACAGAGAGTGAGAGTGAAAGTAAGAGAAAGACTAAATAAATGAAAAAAAAGTAACAAAAGGTGAGAGAAAAAGTTCGCGTCAGAAATACTTTCGGTGTATGTAATTATTATTACTATTTTTTTTAAATTAATTCTTTACAATTATACTGAAGCCAGTGTAGATATAATACGTGTAGGTGTAAGTAAATGAAAGAAGAGAAGCGAAAAGAGAGACACAGAAAGATAAAAGCTTTCTAATTCTGTATAGAATTGTTATTATTGTTATTAGCTTAAAACAAACACAAATAATTTGACTTTAATTTTTTTTTTTTGTTCTGGTTCTTTAATAAATTCTGATTTTGTTGTTGATTTTTTTTTTTAAATTTAATTTTTTTTTTGTGGGATGAAACTCACTTTGGTGTCGGCTGGTTGTAAAGACTGCTCGCAAGTGGAGGGCTCCGCGTGCAGGGCTCTCTGCAGGTCTAACACCTACAAGCCAAAAAGTTACACCGAGCCGCAAGAAAATCCAGATTACGTAATAAATATATGTGGAGAAAGACAACAAAGAAAAAAAAACTATAACTATTAAAAAAATTACGTAATTAAAACAAATAAATAATAAGAGAGATACAAACTATATATATATAGATAGAGAATTGATAGAGGGGAGGAAATGATGCATTAACTCGTGTGTTTCTAAACATTGATGGTGTGTGTAGCGGTCAATCCATTGGTTAAATAGATACAAGCTTGAGATGCAAATCCAATAGACCACCCAACGTAAAACTTAATTGAAAGAAAATCTATTAACGATGTTATTAATTATTAGTAGAAAACAAAAAAAACTAGACAAATAACTTGTCTTTAATCTATTAAAATAACATTTATCATCTATAATTGAACTCTAACATTTGATATGACGTTTGACATGTCTTTTGACATGACGTTTGCCATGATGTTTGATATGACGTTTGACATGATGTTGGATATGACGTTTGATATGAAGATTGACGTATGACATTCGTTTCGTTTGGTATTTAATTTGACACATGTCCATATATAGGTTAAACTGTGAAAAGATAGAAATTACAAGCAGTTTATCTGCTGTATTTATATTATATTGAATATGTCGTTTGATATGAAGATTGACACATGTCACATATATAAGTTAAACTATGAAAAGATAGAAATTACAAGCAGTTTATCTGCTGTATTTATATTATATTGAATATGACGTTTGACATGATGTTGGATATGACTTTTGATATGAAGATTGACGTATGACATCCGTTTTGTTCGGTATTTAATTTGACATATGTCACATATATAGGTTAAATTGTGAAAAGATAGAACGTATAAGCAGTTTATCTGCTGTATTTATATTATATTGAATAAGACGTTTGACATTACGTTTTAAATGACGTTTGATATGAAGATTGACGTATGACATCATCACGATTGACATGTCACATATATAGGTTAAACTGTAAAAAGATAGAAATTACAAGCAATTTTTCTGCTATATTTATATTATATTGAATATGACGTTTGACATTAAGTTTTAAATGACGTTTGATATGAAGATTGACGTATGACATCATCACGATTGACATGTCACATATATAGGTTAAACTGTGAAAAGATAGAATTTCTAGCAGTTTATCAGAAATGTATTTATATTATACGTATTCTCAAATGAATCACACACCGAATATGAATCACTGCTCTTGTTAGAGAATATAAGAGAATCAAATGAACCGGATTTGACTCACGTGTCTATCTTTACATCTGCATTCTTAAAGCATTACCAGCGAATTTACATACGAAAACCATCATTGTCACAATAAAAATAAAACAAATTACCACCAATATTGTAAACAACAAAAAAGTACTTTTTTAAAAATATTTTTCCAATTATTCCATTTCCAAATTTGTATTGGAATTTACCATATTATTATAATAAAATATCAAAGTTTTGATATTGATATTTTTTAATACAAAATTTTTATTTTTCAGATTACATGATAATTGCATTTCCTTTGATAATAATATTTTGTACAAAATTGTAATGAAACAATGCGAATTTTTAATGTATTACGTTTTATTTAATTACTCTATAACCACTAACTAGATCGTAAAATAAGCAAATTAAAGACGAAACTATAACGATTATAATTATCTTATAATAAATTATCAAAGTTGAATATACATATTTTTTTTAATAATTTTCTGTTATTGAAACCAAATAAAAGTATTGTTTTGCGGTTATAGAAAATATAAAATTGAAATGTAAGTTTTTTTTTTTAATTAAAACGCGCAACAGGACAATCATTGTCCACATTTGTTTCGTTTTTGTTTTTTTGATATCGATTTTTTTACCTTTTTGCCGAGTTTATTTTGATCTTTGTAGTCGGGCAATTACATCTGCAAATTTTGTAGTGAACAATCGAACGAGCGGAATGCACACGTCCCAAACGAAATTTGCATTTTTTTCATTCATTTTAGGCGCAACAACAACGCATGTTTTTGTTTCCCTTTCGTTACAAAACGAACGCTGAAATTGGATATTACGTACAATACCGATGGTTATTGTTGTTAATTATTTCTGGTCCTCTGCGGCTTATGTAAATCCACCAACAATAATTTTCCAATCCAATGCAATGCAGATAAAGAGAATAGATTCAATTGAATAAATACACTAATATTTTTCATTGTGTAAAAGTTATTTTTTTTTATTTAATTAGATTAGATTAAAAATTAGAGAAAAACAAATGATGGATCACTATAAAACTAGTTAGTAAATAGCGTTGGGTGGCATGGATTTGATGAAAATTCGAATATGAAATTACCTTGCTCTAAAACTTGCACTTACCAAATGTACATCTTCTACTATTTTCGATCAACAATTACTTCTCAAGATACCAAGAAAAAATATATAGGCGAAGAGAGGGGTAGGTTATATAAATAGGTTACCAATCAATTTAAATAAATGGTGGATCCGCCGGGTTTTTGTTGATTTTTCTACAATTAATCGAGAGTTTCTCAACCTATTTGCCGCAAAACTCATCATATTTGTTTGTAGTTGTACAATTGATAAAAGTATTTCACCAGTTGACATAAGGTGACAGCTGTCATTTCGCGACACAACATATTTATTTGAAGTTGTGCTGAGCATTTCATCAGTTTCTCGATTTGACACAAGGTGACATCTGTCATTTCGCGACACAACATATTTATTTGAAGTTGTGCTGATTATTTCACTAGTTTCTCGTTTTGACACAAGGTGACAGCTGTCATTTCGCGACATAACATATTTATTTGAAGTTGTGCTGAGCATTTTACCAGTTTCTCGTTTTGACACAAGGTGACATCTGTCATTTCGCTACACAACATATTTATTTGTAGTTGTGCTGAACATTTCATCAGTTTCTCGTTTTGACAAAAGTTGACATCTGTCATTTCGCGACACAACATATTTATTTGTACTTGTGCTGATCATTTCACCAGTTTCTCGTTTTGACACAAGGTGACAGCTGTCATTTCGTGATGCATTAATAATTAAGGGTGCTTGAATTACTTTGATTTGAAAATAGATTTAAACAAGATCAGTACATTTGAAAATATTAATTTATAATTACATTTTCGAAAAATTGAATTTAATATTAGTTTGAGAAAAATTGTGTTTATTTTTAATTATTTATATTTATAAATAGATTGATTGGTGAACTATTTATTTTAGAAATAGCTGAAGGAAACATCGGAAGGAACTTAAACTGTGGATTCGTTTAACGTTTCTGAGATGAGAGGATAACTTGTGGAAGTTATCAAATAAAAATGGGTCGCGGTTTCCTGGGAAAGAAAAGTTCTTCCTTCCGGCGGTTTCATTACTCGCTGTCCCGAGCATTGGAATCGTTAAAAGTTAAAGGGATAAGTTTAGGGATGAGAGAGAGATATGCAAGAAATATAGAAGAGAGTAGTGTGCACAGAGTTGTCTTTTCTTTTGGAATTTGATTTAGTTGTTGCAGTAGTAACAGCAGTAGTAGTAGTAGTAGGTGGTGGTGGTTGGTATTTGATGGTGTAGAGTTTGTAACTGAAGTCAACAACACTTACCACATCCTAAAACAACACAACGATCATGCAGACAACATCAACATAACACTCGTGTACTATTATTGTTACATAAGATGATAGATGTAAGACGAAGAGAGTGAGTGAGAGAGAGATTGATCAAGCTTATATTAAATGTTTAACACCGAAACGACATCGAGTGCTGCTTGCTGCTGCGTCTATGTAAACGCTAAGCAGAGAAAGAACGATGCGAACAAGTGAGTGTGCATGAGCGAGACACGGTTTGTGTGTGAGAGAGAGAGAGAGCAAATGGGTCATACAAATAATGTACCGGAATTAATTCCACAAAACTAAACATAATTTAATATTCATGCTTTCATTCCAAAAACGTCGGGGCTTTTCAATGAAAACAATTTCATTCCAATTTGCGCTGCGCATTGTTTCGTTTCGCCAGGGAACAAACAAAAAGTGCACAGTAATCAATGCATATTGAAATTAAATCAAACATTTACATATATTTATATGAATATGTACTTAGTTAGGGTTTACGTTTAATTCGTTATATGCGGAATTTGCTTTAAATTTTCGCCGAAATTTCATTATTAACGCGACCGTTTTAATTGGATTTGGAATAACAAATGCTTCGCATCAATTTGCTGGTAATCGCGGTTACCAGAGGGCACGACCTTCCATCGGTTGCATAATTCATACGTCGGGATTGCCTCTTTGACCATCCAGTCCCCAGGTGAAAACCATACTCTTTGTTTAGTGTTTTTGTAGTTAATTATGGTAAAATTATGTTATTATAATTACTATATTTTAATTACTTTAATTTAATAACATAATTATTTATTTTAGATGCAACTTTCGGCACCTAATCATTATATGAAAGTGTCAAAAAAATATCAAATTTGACATATCTGTTAATTGCTTTTGTTTTAATTCTTAACTTTATCATCGATTATTAAAAACTTACACAAAACTTTGAAGTTTCCAAAAAGCCTACTCTCTTTAACCTACTCTTGTTATATAAGCTGTCAAATTTAAATATGTACTATCGTCACGTTTTAATTAATTACTCAATAACCACATATACAAATTACATCATCGAATATGAAAATTAAAGATAAAACTATGACGTTTCCAAATTTGTGATATTTACCCTTATCTTGTAATAAATTGTCAAATTTGAACAACATATTTGTTTGCAATTATTCTCATATTTTTTTTATTAATTTTACAAAATATATCAAAGATTTGTATATAAGATATAATTACATAATAAAAAAAATATCAACAATTTATAATTGTTTTTCTTATTTACTGAAATATGGTCAGTTTTAGATGTTTTGTGATTTATTTAATTACTCGATAATCACGCATATTAATTAGATGAAAGAATGTGCAAATTAAAGACAAAACTATAACGTTTCCAACGAACCTACTGCAAAGTTTGTAGTATTTACCCTTACTTTGTAATAAATTAACAAAGTTGAGTAACAAATTTTGTGCAATATTTGTTAGATCACTTTAATGATTCATTGACATATGGCGATTTTGCTTTAAATTTTTCTTCTTCACGTTTTATTTAATTATTCTATAACCACACACACTAATTTTATCATAGAATATGAAAATTAAAGACAAAACTATGACGTTTTCAACGAACCTACTGCAAAGTTTGTACTATTTAACTTTATTTTATAATAATTATCAAAGTTGAATAACAAATTTCTTCCAATTATTAACGATTCTTTGTAAAAAATATTTTTACTTTATTTAAATTTACAAAAAAACAAAATTGCTTAAAGTCTATAAAAACTTAATTATATTACGCTTCTTTTCATGTAACAATTGTTAAATTACGGTAATAATTAATTGAAATATTGCAATTTTTCTTTTATTCTTTCTTCTTCACGTTTCATTTAATTAATCTATAACTACGCACACTATTTTGATCATAGTATATGAAAATTAAAGATAAAACTATGACATTTTCAACGAACCGACTTCAAAGTTTGTGGTTTTTACTCTTATTTTGTAATAAATTATCAAAGTTGAGTAAGAAATTTCTTCCAATTATTGTCGATTTTTTTTTGTAAATATATTTCTACCTTCTTTAAATTTCCAAAAATAGAAAATTAATCAAAGTCTATAAAAACTCAATTATATTACACTTGTTTTCATGTAACAATTGTTAAATTACGTTAATTATTAATTAAAATATAGCAATTTTTTCTTCTTCACGTTATATTTAATTATTCGATAACTACGCAAACTATTTTGATCATTGAATATGCAAATTAAAAACAAAACTATAAACCTTTTTAACGAACCTACTTCAAAGTTTGTGGTATTTACTCTAATTTCCTAATCAATTGTGAAACTTGAGTAACAAATTTCTTCCAATTATTGACGATGTTTTGTAAAAATATTTCTACTTCATTTAAATTTACAAAATTACTAAAACTCTATAAAAAAACTTTATTATATTACGCTTATTTTCATGTAACATTTGTTACATTATTTGAATTATTAATTGACATATGGCGATTTTTCTATAATTCTTCCTTCATCACGTTTTATTTAATTATTTGAGGTATATTACAATTATTATCGAATTTATTATAATTTTCAATCTTAAATGCATTAACAGATTTGCAAATAAAGCCTACAAAACTGAATATTTCACAATTTTATTTTCGAAAAAAAAAATTATTTATATAGTAAAATAAATGAAATAAACCTATTTTTTTCATTCCAAATCCATTAGTGAAAAGCACTTATGAAATAAAATCCATCATCACAGTAATCCGAAACAGATTTTATACGGATCACGTTTTATATATTTGAAATAAATAGTGTATATTAACAGAATTACATCATTTTACGTAAATATCGTATAATAATGAAATATATATAAAGCAAATTCCATTTTCCATATAACAAAACAAAAAAAAAAGTGTTTCGTACATAAAAGTACATGATTAATAAATTGCTTCTCTAACTATGAGAAACTCGCATAAAAGATGCACATAATTGACCAGTTTTCATTGTCAAGGCTTTAATTCATATGATTTTATAGTAAGATCACAAAATTTGTTGCGACTGAAAAAAAATAATGTAAGAAGGATCTTGGCGCATCTTGTAATATTTGTGCTTGGAGAGGAAAGTGGTATATAATAAAAGAAAACCTGACAAACTAAAGAAACAACAAGATTCACGTAACATTCCGTAGATTTGTGCCATCAAATAAAAAAAATCTAAACCATTTAATAAAACATATGTATCAATACGGTGCTCATCGAAAGTGCATCATCACACAGACATAAAAATATTCAATGCACTGAACAAAACAAATAACAATAAATATATATTAAATGATAAAAGTATTGTTCTTAAAGAAATGTATGCGAAACGTAGATTGATGGAAAGGAGTTTATGGTAAGTAATAAGCGAATGGTCGTTTCGTTTAATTTGAAATAATTGTAATTAGAAAGTAGAAATAAATTTCAGTTTTTTAGTGTAAAATAAAACTCTTTTTTTGTATACAAAGAATGAACTTTAATCAATTATATATTTTCCATTTTGTCCGATGACCTTTTGCCATCTTTTTGACAACTTCATAATTTAGTGCTCATAAAACTTCTGGTCTTTCTCAGCAAAAATCTGAATCAAGTGCGATTTTAGGTCATCATACTTAGTGAAGGTTTTACCATTTAAAGAGATTTGTAAAATATTTCTACCTTATTTAAATTTCTAAAAATACAAAATTAATCAAAGTTTATAAAAAAAACTTATTTATATTGCGCTTATTTTCATGTAACATTTGTTACATTACGTTAATTATTAATTTAGATATGGCGATTTTTATATAATTCTTTCTTCTTTACGTTTTATTTAATTATTCGATAATTACGCAAATTATTTTAATCATTGAATATGCAAATGAAAGAAAAAACTATAACGTTTCCAATGAACCTACTTCAAAGTTTGTGCTATTTACTCTTATTTTGTAATAAATTGTGAAAGTTGAGTAACAAATTTCTTCCAATTATTGACGATTTTTTGTAAAAACATTTCTACTTCATTTAAATTTACAAAATTACTAAAAATCTATAAAAAAAACTTTATTATAACATTACGCTTATTTTCATGTAACATTTGTTACATTACTTTAATTATTAATTGAGATATGGCGATTTTTCTATAATTCTTCCTTCTTCACGTTTTATATAATTATTCGAAATAAATGGTAATCTGATAGTCAAGGCTATATGCGGGATGAACATTACTTCCTAACTAAGCTCCAATAATTTTCCAGGAGTTACCAAAGATTTGTGAGGATTTGCATAGTTTTGGTAGAACATAATTTTGGCCATTTTCTTTGATTGCTACCTCTAGATTCATTAGTTGTTGACAGTAAACATCAAAATTGAACATTTTGGCTCAAAATTATACACAAGACCTTTGTAAATAATTGTAACTGAAAATTTCATTAGAAAGTAGAAAGAAATTTCAGTTTTTTAGTGTAAAATATGCTCCTTTTTGTATACAAAGAATGAACTTTAATCAATTATATATTTTCCATTTAGCCATTATATATTTTCCATTTAACCTTTTGTCATATTTCCGGCAACTTTATGATTTCGTGCTCATAAAACTTCAGGTCTTTAACAGCAAAAATCTGAATCAAGTGCGATTTTAGGTCATCATACTTAGTGAAGGTTTTACCATTTGAAGAGTTTTATAAACTTCGAAATAAATGGTAATCTGATGGTCAATTCTATATGCGGGATGCGACATTACTTCCTAACTAATCTCCAATAATTTTCCACGAGTCACCAAAGATTTGTGAGGATTTGCATAGTTTTGGTGGAACATTATTTTGGCCATTTTCTTTGATTGCTACCTCTAGATTCATTAGTTGTTGACAGTAAACATCTGAATTGATCGTTTTAGCTCAAATTATACACAATACCTTTGAAATCTCACTAAATTGATAGATAAAGCTAAAAGTGACATCTTTCAAATGACAAAAGAAAAAAACTATGACAGAAGTCCTTCATAATAAACGTAACGCCATCTATTTTATAAAACAGAAAATAACTATTACGAGCTCTTTCTGTTATAATTCATTGTCAAATAGAAGCACTATAGTAAGTAATTAATATCTGTAGAAGAATGATTTCATTAGAAAGTATAAAGAAATTATAGTTTTTTAGTGTGAAATAAACTCTTTTTTGTATACAAAGAATGAGCTTTAATATATTCCATTCCATTTTGTCCGATGACTTTTTGCCATCTTTCTGACAACTTCATGATTTCGTCCTTATAAAACTTCTGGTCTTTATCAGCAAAAATCTGAATCAAGTGCGATTTTAGGTCATCAAGGTTTTACCATTCGAAGAGTTTTGCAAACTTCGAAATAAATGGTAATCTGATGGTGCTCCAATAATTTTCCACAAGTTACCAAAGATTTGTGAGGATTTGCATAGTTTTGGTGGAACATGATTTTGTCCATTTTCTTTGATTGCTACCTCTAGATTCATTAGTTTTTGATAGTAAACATCTGAATTGATCGTTTTGGCTCAAATTATACCCAACACCTTTTGTAATCTCACTAAATTGATAGCTAAAGCTAAAAGTGACATCTTTCAAATGACAAAAGGAAAACACATTGACAGAAGTCCTTCAATCTATTTTTTAAAACCGAAAATAATTATTAACTTAACTATTTCTGTTATAATTCATAGTCCAATAAAAGAAATATAGTAAGTAATTAATAACTGTAGAAGAATGAATGTTTCAAATTTGTCTTCGCGCAGCCAAAAAACTATTAATATCATCTTTTTATACTTTTGACCATTCGCAAATTAACTTCCATTTACTCTACGTTTTTTTCTTTATCCTGAATACGATGGATTTGATGAATGAAATGAGTTGTTGTAGTAAAATCAAATTGAGTGTCTTACCTTTCGAGCGTTCGAGTTTTTGATGTCGTTCGGTTGTAGAGCCATGTTGCTGAATGGAACCTCCATTGAGTACTTGATGGAGTGGAGCAGTTGTACGACCACGTTGGAGACGTTCTTGAAGCTCAGCTTCCTCCTCTGTGCCGCGCCGAGGGCCGATCGAACCTGCAGCGTGTTGAACAACAGTGGCTGGAAGAGATCCGCCGGGGAAGGCCGGGGTATGCAGGTTAGTCACAAAAAAGGGGATACGGAAGGTACGTGCGTATAGTGAAGATCATGAGCACTACCAAAATACTACACGATCCCAATTTACGTGCGTGTGCAAATTACATATTCATACATAGAATGAAGATACTGGTAATCAGAGATCGAAAAGGAGATGATGCCAACATAGAAACAGATAAATACTACAAACTAATTGAAACAAATAGAATACACATTGTAATACAAAAAATGCAAATATAAAATTACCAAGTCTTTGTTTCCACAAATATTATATAATGAAATAACTCAAGATTCTTGCTAAAAAATGGATACATTAGAATTTTTGTTAAATCTAAGTTACAAAACGCGAATTAATAATAAACTTTACTGTTTGGTCTGCTGATCTAAAAGCTAACTGTTTTATAAAGTAAATTAAAAAAAATTGTAATTGAAAAAAAAATAAAATTGTACTTTTAATTAATTCTATTGTTGTAAATGTTACTAATAAACAATTATTTGATTTGAAAATATAATAGAAAAAATAACTTTCGCATGTATACAATAAAAATTGTGAAATTAACAAAGTATGTTGAAAATTTGTTAAATTGAAAAGATATAATAAAAAATTCTACTTTTACTTGTTGAAAGTTTTATGAATAAATAAATAATTAATTAATTTGAAAAATGTAATAGAAAAATTAACTTTTATGTATATTTCTAATAGAGTAAACTTCGAGTTTTATAAATAAATAATTATTTAATGCATTTGTTTTCTTTCAAGTAAAATACAATTGTTAACACACTTTGGTATGAGTATTTTTTTAAATTTGTGATTCTAACAAAAGTTAATTTTTGAAACGTTATAGAAAAATCATTGAAAAGTAACAAAAAATATGTATATTCATTAGAGTATTTATCTTTTTCTATGTGGCATCATCAAGTGTAAGCATTCGGATATATTCATTTATTTAAGACTTGTTAAACTTGTTGCAAATTATTAAGAAAAATAAAAAAAAAATGATACAGCAACTAAATTATGAAATTATATTTAACCCTTAAGTACTACGGATGGGTCAGATTGACCCACCTGATGTTTGTTCTCATTCGTATTCTATTGTAATTTGATTGTTCTAATTTGACTGTTTTGAGCAATAAAATCAGTTGTAAATGATCTTAAATTCATTAAATAATAAGAACTAATCTGTGTTTGTTGTAAACAATTGTTCAATTATATTAATATGTAATTATCGGGTCATTTTGACCCATTTGGATTAAGTTTAATTAATTTACGTAAATATTAATATATAAATTAATTAAACTTAACCAGTATGGGTCAAAATGATCCGATTATTAATATTAATTCATTTTATATGCTTAAGAACAAATTATTGAAGAATATTAAGAAGTATTCAATTCAGTTAAAAATCTTAACATATTTTTTAATTTAATTTTTATGTTTTGCAATTTATTTATTATAATTGAAAGCTATAAATAATTGATATTTATTTAATTGTTCAATTTAGAAATAATTAAGCTTTTGAAGCAAATTATCAGTAAAACTACAAATAATATTGAAAAAAAAAACTACAAATATTATGGATAAAAACTACAATGTTTAAAAAGTCTTAAATTTACAAAAATTATAAATATTTTTATGATGCACTTAAAAATTTAACATCGCATTGGCTACAGAAGTATACCCGATGAGCCAAATAATTATTATTTCGTAACTGTGGAAATAAATTTTGATTTATATATCGAAATGCTTCAAAAAAAAAACAATACAAAACAAACAACAATATGATATTTGCACTATGTTTTACCAAACAGAAAAAATATAATGAAAAATGAAACGATTTTGTTAATTTTCTTAAACTGTGTTAAAGTATGAGAGTATCGAATGATCAATTTTTTTTTTTGTAAATTACACATCTGTAAACGACAAACAAACAATCGGAAACAAAAACACATCCAAACAGTTGAAACAAACAAAAACAACAAAAGGTAAACATCGAAGAGGAACGGAGAAGCGACATCACATCACAACATATAACAATAATAAAAAAAAAACAAACAAACAAACAAGAGCTAAAAATAATTAATTTGATTGAATCAATCAAATTCTCGATGTAATTAATGTATATCGTCCGTTTCATTTGGTTTTCCCGTTGTAATTTGGGAACGGACGCGATTGGATCGAAGCCAAATAAACGTTATGCAACAGTAATTGGCAATTATCGAAAGAAAATCCTTGAATTTGGATGGACAAGAAAAAAGGGAACGCATATCCGGTTATTTTGATTTTAATGTAATCTTAGTTTAATAAAATTTCTAAATGAGAAGAATTAATGAGTGCATGCAAAACGTTTCCTTTCTTACTAATAAAAAAAGATTGTATTAAACTAGATTTTTCAAAATTAATGTCTTGTAAATTACAGTAAATTGCTATGAATGATTTAATGGATTTGTTTTTGCAAGATAAATTTGGTTTCAAGTATATAATGTTGGTGTATTTTGTAAATGAAGTGCTGCGGCTTTCTAATATTGAAGTGGCCGTCGGCACACAAATCAAAGTGAAATCTGCATCCAAAGTCGAAAGGGCTTTCACCGACCGCTCATGCTGCGGCAGTAATCCAATCTCTTGCGGAGATTAGATCCTTCAAAACGAAGAAGTTGACAAAAGGAAAAGGGAAAAAAACACGAAGGGAATTGACAGCTTTTCTAGGGCTCTCAGATTTAAAATGAGCTCTTCGAACCAATAAGTTTAACGCACGTTTTCTTAAAGAATAAGCAATTTCGGAAACATCTTGCATGCACTCAAACATTCCCTTTGCTTTTTGCGCATCGCAAACTCTCATCAACTTCTGCAATAGACGTGTTTTAAGCTCTGGCGGTTAGTTCCCTGGTTTTGTAAGTTAAACGTGGAATTAGTGTTAAATACCTTTCTGCGTCGCGGCGGCGGCACAATGAAATAAGTGGTTACGCAATGGTCGCGCAGGTATTGGTTCCTGCTCGCACCCATTCCTGCATCCACCTCGTATTCGCCTCCCAAATAATCGAGGGTGGCCTGGGTGATGTGCACCCTCCTGAAACCGCAGAAACAGTGGAAACGTCACAAACATGTAAGATTTTGATACTGTCGGGATTTCGATTTCGACAACAAGTAGACTGTTAATCCTTTACATTGGATTCAAATGTTCTTACCCTGGTTCACCACCGGCTTCCATGTTGTTGGCCAAGGTGACATCGTTGGACCAGACGTCGTACTGCCACTTCCTGAGCCCCAGGACACCGCACAGCACTCGTCCCGAATGTATTCCCACCCTCATGTTCAGCTGGACATCGGTGGCTTCCACGACGCTCGCGATCGCATCGATCATGTCCAGGCCCATTTCTACGGTGCAATGGGCATGATCCGATCTCGGCTCCGGCAGCCCGGAAACGCAGTAGTAGCAGTCCCCGAGGATCTTGATCCGCAAACAGTGATTATCCTGTTGAAGATCGACAATAGTGAATTAGCTTAGACATCGAGAACTTCTTTTATTCGACGTCTTATTCTGTTATAATTGTTAACATCAAAGTTCCATATCTTCTTAAAGAACATGCTCCAAAATAACGTCTAGTTAGATTAACTTATTAAAGAAGAAAATAATGGTTTGGCAAGAAAGTAATTTCGGTTTTCATAAAGAGATAGCGTTGTGATTGTTTTGAAGGTCATCTGTCAATAGTATGAATTCTTCCATTTGTCATTTGGAGGATTTCTCTTTTAGCTGTAGAAGACATTTTTCAAAGACAAAAGTAATTAATGATTGAAATGATTGAAACATCAATACTAAATAGGGTAAAAAATAAAGAAACTTCTTGATTTTTACTCATTGACGTTTGGTTTTGACATTTAAAACGTCATTAATGACAAATAAATTTATTTAAATAAAAACAAATATTTTTTTCAGTAGATATAATGTACAGTCACACTGACATTACTATAAAGTAATTTATTGAAAGTGTAATCAAAAATAATTAATAATTATGAAATGATTGAAAGATCTATAATAAATGCGGTAAAAATTAACGAAATTGATTGATTTTTACTCATTGACGTTTAGTTTTGACATTTTAAACGTCACTAATGACAAATAAATTTATTTAAATATAAACAAATAATGTATTCAGTAGATATAATGTACAGTCACACTGACATTACTATAAAGTAATTTATTGAAAGTGTAATAAAAAATAATTATGAAATGATTGAAAGATCTATAATAAATTCAATAAAAATTAACGAAAATGATTGATTTTTACTCAATGACGTTTGGTTTTGACATTTTAAACGTCATTAATGACAAAGTAATTAATTAAAAATATTTTCAAATAATATATTCAGTAGATATAACATTGTACAGTCACACTGATATTACTATAAAGTAATTTATTGAAAATAATAAAAAATAATTAATAATTATGAAATGATTGAAAGATCTATAATAAATTCAATAAAAATTAACGAAAATGATTGATTTTTACCCATTGACGTTTAGTTTTGACATTTTAAACGTCACTAATGAAAAATAAATTTATGTAAATAAAAACAAATAATGTATTCAGTAGATATAACATTGTACAGTCACACTGATATTATTATAAAGTAATTTATTGAAAAAGTAATAAAAAATAATTAATAATTATGAAATGATTATACTAAATACGTTAAAAATTAACGAAATTAATTGATTTTTACTCAATGACGTTTCGTTTTGACATTTTAAACGTCATTAATGACAAAGTAATTAATTAAAATTATTTTCAAATAATGTATTTAGTAGATATTATAATACACAGTTATACTGATATTACTATAAAGTAATTTATTGAAAAAGTATTTATTAATAATTTGTAATTATGAAATTATTGAAATATCTATACTAAATGGGGTAAAAATTAACGATTTTGCATTATAACTAATGGCGTTTAAAATGTCAAAATCAAACGTCATTGAGTAAAAATATGATTGATTTTGTTAATTTTTACCGGATTACAAAGTAATAAAGTATTAAGTAGATAATAATGTACAGTCACAGTGACATTTTAAACTGACTATAAAGTAATTTTTTGATATAGTAAAGAATAATTATGAAATGATCGAAAGATCTATATTAAATGGGGTAAAAATTAACGAAATTGATTGTTTTTTACTCAATAATAACAAAGTACGTTTTAAACGTCATTAATAACAAAGTAATTGTAGTTAAATATATTCAAGTTATGTATTCAGTAGATATCTTTAATTTACTTAATTAATTGATTGACACAACAATGATGGATTTCCGCGACAATCGAAATTGAATGCAACATATTCATTCGTCGTGTGAAGGTAGCATGAAATTCAATTAACTCACTCTTCGAAATATTTTCGCTCGTAAAACTCTATACAAAATCGAATCGTCATTGTTTCAGAACGACCTACGTTTCTTTCTCTATACAATACAACAAAATCAATCGGATCAGAATTCCATCCAACTCCAACCGCAGAATTTTCTTTCTGCCAGTTCGATTATGATGATGATGATGGGGGGTTGGTTTTGCATGCGTTTTCGATCCATTGAACATGCCATTCGCAAAGCTTCTTTTGTCGTTCAAACAAATCATTGTCAACGTAACGTAACGCAAACGCACGTGAAATCATTGCGATCGTGCATAAAAAAAAATCCAATTAATTTCTATAAAACAAATACAAATAGAATGCAAAAACTATGTGATGTTATTAAAAATAATTCATTGAAAATTAACGAAAAAATATTGTCGAATTAAAATTAAACAATAAAATAAACTAAAAAACAATGAAAAACGAATTATAATTTGTTCAATATTTTTATAATTTAAAGGTAAACCAATGGGAAATGGAAAATACAATAGTTATGCAATTGAAAATAAATGATTCCTTGATCCTTGCTCAAAAAATATTGTCCAGACTGTTTTGATCAATAAAATTTATTCAGTTTTTAATAATGTTAAATTATAAGAATAGACGGGTCATTTTGACCCATAAATAGTAGTTAATACAAAAACATTAGTATAACATAACATTTAATGATATTATCGTCATATTTAAACATCCGAAAAAAAAATCATATCAATAAAAATGTTTACGTTGAAAATAGGAATAATTGGTTCAATATTTGGTAGGTATTAGGCTTTGGTTGACCGAATAAATACGCACGTCACCGTACAAATATGGGGCTTTTAAGCAAACACTCATAGCACAATAGATAAGGGCCCAAAAGGGAAATGCGGTCTGAATTATGTAATGCTGTTTTCTTTCATAAAAACATACACAACACTCTTCAGCTATTATTGTAGTTAGATATAAACCGAAACACGACGAAATTACACTTCGCTTAAAAAAATTATTACCATTCCCACATCAAAAGCTTTCATTGAAATAAAAAAACACACATACATAATGGAACACATTTTTTTCATGCAGCTGTAAAAACTGTTTTGTAACATTAAGCTTTACGTAAAAATGTTTGCAAAACATATATATATTTTTATAATGGAATTATTGAAAAAAAAATGTATTGAATGGAATTGAAGTGGTCCAATTTGGGCTTTAGTAAAACGCGCGCAAAGAGATAAATCGAATTTTTCCCCATATATAAAACGCGCATTTTATTTATCCGATATTTATTTCTATCGTTTCGTTCACGTCTCGCTTTGGGTCAAAGCGTTTTATTTATTTGCGCAATTCTTGTTATATAAGAAATATCCGATTCAATTTTATAAATAAGTAAATATTTGAACGAAGACGTGACTAGCTTTGTTTCAAATCGAACACGTTTGTTCACTTCACTTTTTTTTTTATAACAAATCAACCTTTAAAAGCTCGAAAACTTCGAGGAAAGAAAGAAAACACGTAATTGTGAGCAACATCAAACAATACTTTATAAAATAAAGTTTAACAACAAAATCATTCAATATTTTAAAGTGTTAAGTGTTAATAATATTAAGTTTATACTAAACTTTGGGAGAAAACTCTATAGACCTGATCTATTACATGAATAATAAAATACAATTTGTAGAGAAATACTTACGTTTGCAAGTTGATCAAATCTACCAAAAAGCTCGTTCAGAAGTCGCACCAGTTCCTGGGCTGTGCATTGGGAGGCGAGAACAGTAAATCCGACGATATCCGCAAATAATATACTGGAACAAGCAGATGGTGTTGCAAATTGAAATAAATTTATCTGATGCGTAAGTTTTAAAAAAATTTCGTGTGTAAATATTTACACTTTGATGGTAATAAATGTCTTCATTGTCGAAGCAATTAAACTTTACTACTCGCACAGATGGGACGAGAAAGACTACGTAATTAAAAGCTGCTAATCCTGAAATGCAATTAAATGTCGCGAATGTTGTTTCTTCAACGGAGAGAATTAAATGAAGCAAAAAAAAAACAACTTTCGCGGGTTTGTGCTTTGATACAAATGCTTATCGATCCGAAAATGTTTCCACTGGAGAGCATTAAGTGTAATTACATCAAACATGAGTTACAGAAAACCGGGTCTAACGACCTCATTTTCTACAGAAGTTTACAACTTCTTGATTACACATTCAGCAAAGTTAATCAAGAGAATTTAATATCATTTAATAATTTTAACTCTTCGCGGATGAAGATTTTTCACAAAACTGTCTGAAAAAGACTAAGATTCGATGACTGCACACTGGCTTTGTAATATTTACTAAGTAAAGGATAGGGCGGATTTATACGCCCTCCGTCCCAAAGCGTTACATTTGAGTTAATAGAAAAGTATTAACAATATACGTTACAGAATAACTTCGCTCTATAACAAAAAAGATAATCCAATAAAAAATTGTAAATAAAATAATTTAAAATCAGATAATTAGGGTAAAGATTTTTCGCAAAACTGTCTGAAAAAAACTAGTTTAGAACTAATATTCGATGACTGCACACTGGCTTTGTAAAATTTACTAAGTAAAAAAAATAGGGCGGATATATACGCCCTCCGTCCCAAAGCGTTAAATTTGAGTTAACAGATAAGTACTAACAATATATGTTACAGAATAACTTCGGTCTATAACCAAAAAGATAATCCAATAAAAATTTGTAAATAAAATAATTCAAAATCAGATAATTAGCAACAAAATTATATATATTTTAGAGTAATTGATTACGTTTCGTTTATATGACACAAATATGAAATCAATACGAAACGCTTATCTCTTTTCGTGCGCTTTTCCTGTTAGATTTTTTTTTTACGTTAATCTTTCTAAGGGATTAAACAGGGCTGCGTTTGAACGTTCGCTGATAACGAAAATCCGGAAGTTTATACCATGAGAAAAATCTGGTTTTAATTTCGAGATTGTAGTCCAAAAAAAACGAGAAAAGTTGAAAATAAATTGAATTTTTCTCCAGACTTGCGAAAAAAAATCAATTGTACAGAAGTTAATACCCATATTAAGTGCAAAAGGTCACGAAATAAACGAAAAAAAATGTTGTTTTTATTTCATTTCAGTAATTTCTAAAGTAAATATATACAGTGGGTTTAAATTATTAAGTTGAACTGTGTTAAACTCACCTGACATTCTCGTGTTTCTGTATGTAAATTTTATGGAACTGTCCCTCTACCGGTGATATAATGTCGTTTTTCATTTCCATGGCGACGTGTTGAGGCAGTACAGACAGCAACAGCCTCTCCTGCGAAAAGAAAAAAAAAAACGTAAAGTATGATGAAAAATAAAATTCTGTGAATTAATGAACTGAAAAATGTTGCGGCTGTATTTTAATTTCGCTTTGCATGTGTTGACTATGAATAGTTGTGCGGAAAGTTGAGGGTAGTTAAATGCATAATATATATATAAAATAATAAGGGAAAACTTTGGTAATTTCGCTTGCGGATGAGGTAATGGTACGAAGCGAGGAGATGGATAATTTTATGGTGTAGTAAATATATGCAGGGTTGGGTAAATAACCAGAAAGGAAACGTTGCCGGGATTATGAATTATGTAACGGGGAGAGGATGCTTTTGGGCTTTACCAGTTTTTCGTTCTCGTCTTCCATTTCGAGGCGGGCGGCGATGCAGTTCCTCGTGTCCAGGAAGGCTTTCCTCTGGGCGTGCTCCATTAAATTGTGCATGAAGATGCCCACGGTGTTAACGCAGATGAATACAATCACGTTGGCCGTAATCTGAAAAGAAACAAACGTTGTAGGGTTTAAAATATAGGTTATGTAGCAACATATAGGTAAATTGGCATCTGAGTAGTAATTAAGCTACTTGCCAAGTAACTTGTATAAGTAATGTCATATGAATAAGAGACGAAATGAGTAGAACACTACAAAACCACACGTTGTTGTATATTTTAAGTAAAGTACTTGCCAAGTAACTTGTGACAATATTATCATATAAATATTTAGTAAATTGGAAAAAAACCTTAGTAAAAAATTCGTATTTCAGTTGCAATAAGTAAACTACTTGCCAAGTAACATGTAGAAATATCGTTAAATCAATATGAGATGATAATAAACAGTAAAAACACTCGTTGCCTAATAATATTTAAAAAGGATGTAAGTTTATATTTCAGTTGCAATAAGTAAACTACTTGCCAAGTAACATGTAGAAATATTGTTAAATCAATATGAGATGACAATGAACAGTAAAAATATACGTTGCCTGGTAATATTTAAAAAGAATGTAAGTTTGTATTTAGTTGCAACAAGTAAACTACTTGTCAAGTAACTTGTACAAATATTGTCAATATGAGATGACAATAAACAATAAAAACACACGTTGCCTAATAATATTTGAAAAATAATGTAAGTTTGTATTACAGTTGCAATAAGTAAACTACTTGCCAAGTAACATGTGCAATTATTGTTAAATCAATATGATATGACAATAAACAGTAAAAACATACATTGCCTAATAATATTTGAAAAAGAATGTAAGTTTGTATTTCAGTTGCATTAAGTAAAGTACTTGGCAAGTAACTTGTGCAAATATTGTTCAATCAATATGAGATGATAATAAACAGTAAAAACACACATTGCCTAATAATATTTGAAAAAGCATGTAAGTTTGTATTTCAGTTGCATTAAGTAAAGTATTTGGCAAGTAACTTGTACTAATATCGTTAAATCAATATAAGATGACAATAAACAGTAAAAACACACATTGCCTAATAATATTTGAAAAAGAATGTAAGTTTGTATTGCAGTTGCAATAAGTAAACTACTTGGCAAGTAACTTGTGCACATATTGTTCAATCAATATGAGATGACAATAAATAGTAAAAACACACATTGTCTAATAATATTTGAAAAAGAATGTAAGTTTGTATTTCAGTTGCAATAAGTAAAGTACTTGCCAAGTAACTTGTGCAAATATTGTTCAATCAATATGAGATGACAATAAATAGTAAAAACACACATTGCCTAATAATATTTAAAAAGGATGTAAGTTTATATTTCAGTTGCAAAAAGTAAACTACTTGCCAAGTAACTTGTGCAGATATTGTTAAATCAATATATGACAATAAACAGCAAAAACATACGTTGCCTAGTAATATTTAAAAGAATGTAAGTTTGTATTTCAGTTGCAATAAGTAAACTACTTGGCAAGTAACTTGTGCAAATATTGTTAAATCAATATATGACAATAAACAGCAAAAACATACGTTACCTAGTAATATTTAAAAGAATGTAAGTTCGTATTTCAGTTGCAATTAGTAAACTACTTGCCAAGTAACATGTAGAAATATTGTTAAATCAATATGAGATGACAATAAAAAGTAAAACACACATTGGCTAATAATATTTGAAAAAGAATGTAAGTTTGTATTTCAGTTGCAAAAAGTAAAGTACTTGGCAAGTAACTTGTGCAAATATTGTTCAATCAATATGAGATGATAATAAACAGTAAAAACAAACATTGCCTAATAATATTTTAAAAAGAATGTAAGTTTGTATTTCAGTTGCAATAAATAAACTACTTGGCAAGTAACTTGCGCAGATATTGTTCAATCAATATGAGATGACAATAAACAGTAACAACACACGTTCCCTAATAATATTTAAAAAAGAATGTAAGTTCGTATTTCAGTTGCAATAAGTAAAGTACTTGGCAAGTAACTTGTGCAAATATTGTTCAATCAATATGAGATAACAATAAACAGTAAAAACACACATTGCCTAATAATATTTGAAAAAGAATGTAAGTTTGTATTTCAGTTGTAATAAATAAAATACTTGGCAAATAATAAAAATAAAAAGTTAAAAAAACTGCAAAAACTCACATGTTTCTAAATAAGAACTAATGATAATTCAATTGTAATAATTTAACTATTATATTTGTCACGTAACATGCAGAAGTACAGTTAATTAAATAAGCTAAATTATTGTCACTGAACTACTAGAAATTTACATGTAAATTAGAAGTAATTACAATATGTAATATATGTACGGAGGAATTAATAGAAAATAACGATTTTTAATTTAGATTATGTAATTACAGGAAAATCGAGTTTCAGTTAGTTAACGGTAAGCGGTAGAAACGTTTCTCAGGCTGAGAAGAAAATGTTAATGATCACCACACGTTTAATATCGAGATACAATTTTGTAATTTCGCTATGCAAATGCTATCTGGAAAATATGCAGAAACGGGTGAAAATTGCAAATACTATCTCGCATATTTAGTGCGTGCCGTTACGCAACGAATCTGTAACCGTTTAATTTAAGTATTTTATTGATAGCCGTTACGTAAATTCGTTACAGTTTTCTGTGTTTTTCTCTGTACTAGCAACAAAATGTATATAATTAATGCATGTACAAGTTGAGCTATAAAGTTTATTAATTATGTCCAGAAACGAACTTTATTGTGCATCTTTTGCTTAAATTATCTTTATGTAATGTTAAATTGACATTTATGCCGATTCACAATAACGCTTATTAATTGCTGATTTTACACTTATATAGAACTAAAACCTATAGTTACCTCACTGTAAATAATGGTTCATTTTACGCCGATTCGATTTGCGACGAATCGGGTATATCAATTTTTCAATTTCGATTACATCTTCACATTTTATCCCATTACTCCATAAACACATAAATTGATGGCAATTCATGATTTAATGTAATACATTTTCGAACTTGAGAAGAATCTTTTTAATTTCTCGAAAATGTCTAATATATATATTTTTTTTAATTTGCAAAAATTATAAAACTTGAATATTTATTATGATTATGTCTTCTATTAATTAACTTTTACATAATGTTAATTAATTACAGAGATAAAGCAATTTTTCTAAATAGAAAGAGAGCGCATCTGGAAATTTTGCTCTTGAATTTCAAAGACCTTGTTTCAAAGACGGAATATGAATGGCGGGGCATTCCACTCACGTCTTCGCCTCGTACAAGAATATCGCATTATTAAATAACGTACAAAAGGAGTCTCGCGAGAATGAACTCCTTCGCATCGTTTCTTATTTTCTATTTTATATTTTTATTTTATGTTTTCGTATATGCAAATGAAATTTAAAAAAAAACAAGGATCTGCATCTGGAGTCAAATATACTCTTTATTCCTTCTAAGAACTGCTAAGGTTTAATTAAAACCAAGAAGGTGTAGTCTCATTTGTTGTGTTGCTATGGCAACTGGGACCCTTTCTCTGGGTCAGAGTGGAAGGCAATGTAAATGGTAACATCAAAGGTGGAACGATTTGGAAAGTGAGTTTTTGGTTGGTGCTGCTGCTGCTGATGCTGTTTTGTCTTCGAGTCGAGTCGAGTCGAGTCGAATCACCTTTTTCACTCTCGTATTAATCCTCCTGACGGGATTTGCTGCGACGGTAACCCAGATTCCGCCTATATAAAATGCCTAACATAGTGTAATCCCGCAGGCTAAATATTGAATTAAATTAATCCGGAGAGAAGTTCTAAGCGCGTCAATTAAGCATTCAACGTCAGAAAAGCGTGATTACGGAGAGCGCTCGTTAAAGGCCTCTCCCTGAACGGTTTATCCTTCGTGCGCGCCTTTCCAAAACCGATCTTTCTCACACAAATTGCTTATTTTTATTTATTTATTTTTTTGTATCAAAGAGAGGCGAGAAATAATGGAAGGGCTCGCAAAGTTAATAGCTATGATCAAATCCAAGCCATAATTTTTATTAAATGACATTTATTATTAAAATGACAGTTATTTTTGGATGGCATAACAAATCATGTAAACGTTTCGATACTTTTGTTTTTTTGTTTATTACTTATTTCTTGAAACAAATATTTTCAAATAATTAGTTTACGTACGAAACGATTCAGTGGTGGTGATTTTTGTTAATTGACACTTTTTTTTTAATGACAGTTTGACTTTTGGATGACACAACAAAACTTGTCACTTTTTATTAATAATTAATAAAAAGTGACAAGTTTTGTTCAAAGTAAGCTGAAAACATTTCAATCTTGTACTTTTTCACTAAATGACAATTATTATTATTATTAAAATGACAGTTATTTTTGGATGACATAACAAATCATGTAAACGTTTTGATACTTGTTTTACTACGTTTTGATATTTTCAAATAATTAATTCAAGTCAGAAACATTTCGATTGTAGTTTTTTTTATTAATTGACAGTTGTTTTTGAAATGTCAGTTTGACTTTTGGATGACATAAGTTAATATTTTACATACTTGTCAGTTTCTAGTAATTATTTCTATAACAAATATATTCGAATAGATTAAATAATCAAAGTAAGCTAATGTTTAACATCTTGTTATTTTTCACTAAATGACAATTATTATTATTAAAATGACAGTTATTTTTGGATTACATAACAAATCACCTAAACGTTTTGATACTTGTGTTTTTTGGTTTATTATTTCTTGAGACAAATATTTTCAAATAATTAATTCAAGTCAGAAACATTTCGATTGTAGTTTTTTTTTATTAATTGACAGTTGTTTTTAAAATGTCAGTTTGACTTTTGGATTTTGGACATAAGTTAATATTTTTATTAATTGACAGGTGTTTTTGAAATGACAGTTACATTTGGATGCCGTAACAAATGACGTAAACTTTTACATAATTGTCATTATTTATTAATTATTTCAATGACAGATATATTCAAGAAGATTAAATGATCAAAGTAAGCTGAAAACATTTCCATCTTGTACTTGTCACTAAATGACAATTATTATTAAAATTACAGTTATTTTTGGATGACATAACAAATCATGTAAACATTTCGATACTTTGTTAATTAATTATTTCTTGAAACAAATATTTTCAAATGATTAATTCATGTCGGAAACGGTAGTGTTATTTTTGGATGACCTAACAAATCACGTAAACGTTATGATACTTGTGTTCTTTGTTAATTAATTATTTCTTGAGAAACGTAAACGTTTCAATCGTAGTGTATTTTAATTAATTGACAGTTGTTTTTGAAATGACAGTTATTTTTCGATGACGTAACAAATGACTTAAACTTTTACATACTTGTCACTTTTTATTAAAATTATAATAAAATATGAATATATATAAGAAATCTGAGAACTAACCTAACCTACAACTGTCAGAAAAATAAAATTATATTGACAAAATGATATTTGAGACTGTTAAGACAAAAGGTTGTCAAGATAACTACAAAAAAAAAACAAAAATGACAAAATACTAAATTATTTACATTCAATGAAATATTCATATACATCTACCATTTATGAATATATGAGTTAATAAAATAAATATGAACTATATGGAAATGGAAGCATTAGTTATAATTATAATTATTCGATGTTTGTGGGTTTGAAAAGCGACTCGCCCACATTTCGAATCACCCCGACAATGATTTCATTTGTTCATTCCGAAATGGACATTTCAATGTTTAATTGACACGTACGCATTATTCGATTACTCCAACCAAGCAATCAAAAAAAATGAAACCTATCAACAAAAACTTAAAAAAAAACCTTCATATTCAACACATCCAATCGATAATATGCAATAGCAAAAAAACACTACAATCACATCATCAATTCAAAAATAATTACATCATCTTTGGAATTTAGTTTAATAGTTTTTAAAACATTTGTATTTAATTTATTGCTACGAAAAATTTCCAGTATTTTTATATTTAATTTCTTTCTTTCTAAAGGAAATTCCATAAGAATAATTTAATTCGACAGAAAGATTTAGGTACATAGATCATTAGGAAAAATTGTATTTGATCAGCAAGTTATTTTTTCTTCACTAATTCACTACTGTTCTATAATCTAGCGGAAAGACAAGATTTCAATTGGACATCAAATTGGCGATTATCCTTTACTTATACAAATAACAAATAACTTGGAAATATAACAAATAACTATTGTTGAATTTCAAGGGTAGATCCAGTGGCTTGTGTCGATTCAGTTGCTGTATTGTTAGGCTATTGTCCAGAAGATTGACAGCTAGTACGTTTGGATGTGTCTGTCTAGTCTATTTTGGTATCGGCTACTGTTTCGTAATTGTTTTCTCTACTGTTTCCATTTGAAGATCCTCATGAATTCTCCTGTTCGTAATATAACATGGGGCACCAATGATCCTTCTTAGGCTCTTCGACTGGAATCTTTGTATGGTCGCAATATTAGATCTGCTGGTGACTCCTCATAGCTGTAATCCGTATGTCCAGGTTTTAAAATTACTTTATAGATCAGCAACTTGTTTTCTTTCGAAATTGGCGAGTCTTCTCGGAATAGAGTTTCCTGAACTTAATTTCGAGATCCGTAAGTTATCAGATAATTATTGTGACTAGCGATTTTTTTTATGCCATAAGGATTAAGACTTTCATCTAATTCAGCGGTCGGGGAACCGGGGTAAATTACCCAAAATGGGGTAGAAATGAATTTTTTTTTGGGTAATAGGGATTTTTTTTTAATTTCATCTTACCAAACTCAGAGAGCGGTTCTCTAACTATTTTGATGTACAAACTGTGAATTGGGTTGTAGATCCTTTTAAATGTGAAATTACTAACATACCAGAAGAACTTCCAGGTTTGGCAGAGGCAATTCTTGAACTTCGATCCAATACTGAATCACGTATTCAATTTGAGACCAAAGCAAATCTGTCGTCTTTTTGGTTGTCAAAGGCTGCAAAGGCTTTTAAAATTGCACATGAGGAGGCGGTAAAAAAATTGCTGCCATTTGCATCAACCTACCATTGTGAAGAAGGCTTTTCCACTCTAAAGAACATAAAAACGAAAAACAGAAATCGATTAAACGCCGAAGACTGTATTCAAATTGCTCTTACATCAAAAAGGCCCAATTTTGAAGTAATTATATCAAACATAAAACATCATTTTTCCAAAACCTGAAGGGGGAAAGTTTTCAATTAATTTTTGTTTGTTCCAATGTAAGAATTTTATTTCGCAAAAATATTTTGGGGTAATGGTTAAAAAAGTTCCCCGACCGCTGATCTAATTCAAATTGATTATCCTCTCAAAAGTTTTGTAGTGTTTCTTAAACGAGAGAGAGCCAAGATCGATTGTTGTTCAAATGGTCTGCAATTAGTTAATAGTGAGAGCTATTGTCGTCGCGTTTTCTCTGCACGTCGCAATTACAAATTAACTGGAGATGCGCGAATTAAATACCCTGTCTATCCTCTGTACCATTAAATCACTCCCTTGGCGTAGTAATTACTAAACACCAATTAATTACTACCAGAAATCCTAAACATGGGATACAGTACATAACAATTTTTATGTAATCTTAAGCTGTATACACACTATCCACAATTGCACAAATCTCAATTGTATTATATCCAGTATAGTGAGGACGCAACTTAGAATATGCACGAAAGTATTAAATATATTTTGTAACAGATTGTCAAATAATTGCGTTTCTCCACTTTTCGTTTTACATAACTAAATTAACGTCAAAGTGGAGGAGACAGAGATGAGTGGATATTCGAATTTGCATTTCAATTACGTTTATAATTGTAAATTAGATTACGTTCACTTTGATAGTGCACTTTTTCTTTACGATCAAAATTCGCGGTTTGTTAAATAAAAAATCCCTAAATTTATAAATGCAAAAGCTTGAAATTGTAAATTTTATAATAAAAAAAACTACAAGCTAAAAACACACACAGTGGAGTGGATTAAAAGCACGAAATCCGTTTATGCAAAAACACGAAACTTCACAACCGAATAAAATATGCGAAAAAATAAAAAAATTCTATATGAAAGGTTAAAAAAGATCAGAGTGTAATTTACTATGCACAAAGCTCGAGTGTCGCATTTCCTTGTCCCTTTTTCCTTCCTTTTAACTTTTTTTTTTGTAGTTCTGTGCGTTTCTTTTTCGCTCTTAGAACCTCTTCGGCGGAGTGGCTAAATCTAGTTTGCGTCTCTCGGTAGAAAAATCCATTCGAACGTAATTCACGTAACAAAGTTTGTAATCAATGCTTGGTATTTCCGATAAATAAATTAAAATGATGCACAGTGTATAACAAAATATGAAAAGTGGAAGCTTTCAGGATGAAATATGGGTTGCGCCTTTTATTTATTAACTCCTGAAACGAAACGCGTATATCGTGCAGTCTGTGTGTGTGTGTATTCAAAATATGTGTGAGTATGGAATGAGTTTACTACATTCCAACAGACAAATTATTTGTTGATGAAATAAAAAAAAATGAACATCCAACGTTGATTTAATTGACACATATCACGTGTGCAACATTAGAAGAAAAAAGCAACGTAACAGTTGGAAATATAAACGTAACTACGTAACTGTTGAAACCATAAATGTAACAGTTGGAAATATAAGCGTAACTACGGAACTATTTGAAATTTAAACGTAATTACGTAACAGTTGGAAATATAAACGTAACTACGTAACTGTTAGAAACATAAATGCAACAGTTGAAAATATAAACGTAACTACGTAACTGTTAGAAACATAAATATAACAGTAGGAAATATAAAAATAACAACGTAACTCTTAGAAACATAAATGTAACAGTTGGAAATATAAACGTAACTAGATAACTGTTGAAATGTAACAGTTGAAGATATAAACGTAACAACGTAATAGTTGAAAATTTGAACGTAATTACGTAACAGTTGGAAATATAAACGTAACTACGTAACTGTTAGAAACATAAATGTAACAGTTGAAAATATAAACGTAACTAGGTAACTTTTGTAATGTAACAGTTCAAAATATAAACGTAATAACGTAACAGTTCGAAATATAAACGTAACTAGGTAACTGTTGAAATGTAACAGTTGAAAATATAAACGTAACAACGTAATAGTTGGAAATATGAACGTAACTAGGTAACTTTTGAAATGTAACAGTTGAAAATATAAACGTAATAACGTAATAGTTGGAAATACAAACGTAACTACGTAACAGTTGGAAATATAAACGTAACAACGTAACAGTTGGATATATAAACGTAACAACGTAACCGTTGGAAATATAAACGTAACTAGGTAACTGTTTGAAATTTAAACGTAATTACGTAACTGTAGAAATTTTAAACGTAATTATGTAACAGTTGGAAATTTAAGTATAAGTGTTTGAAATATAAACGCAACTACGTAACTGTTGGAGATTGAAACTGAACTATGAAAATATAAGTGTATGTTTGAAAATAATAAGAAAAATTATTCAATGAATAATCTAAATTTATGTGATTTTTTTTACATAAACAGTTGCAAATATAAATTTCAATTTATAAAATAGAATTGAATAAAATAAAAATTATTTATTTGAAAATAAAAGATATGAATAACAAAAATGTATGGAAAGTTTAAAATAATAAAATGTAAGTACGTAGCAGTGGGAATTATAAATTTAAATATAAAAAAACTGTGTGATATATGTGAATTTATTGGAATAAACAACAATTTTGTACGTAATAATTTTAAACTTTATTTATACTGATTATAGATTGGAAATGTATTGCATAAAACATTGAATTTTATTAAATTCACTAACATAATTGAAATAAGTCAACATTTAAATACAGTAGTTACAAAAACAAAGTGATTTATAAATGAAACGATTTTAACACACACGTTAAACTTGCAGATGATGAAATAGAATTATTCTGTTAATTAATTAAAGTTGTGCGCGTAGTATATACGACCATTATTATATCTATTTTTTTTCTTTGTTCTTGTATAATAATTGTGTATGGAACAGACACTTCAATTATTAACAAAACGAGACGACATTTAAACCCACCCAGATTCTCCGAGTCTGCTGGCATCTGTCTCATATTTCTCTCTGTTAACCAATTACAAAACCGTACAACGGAGCTTTCAAAACGATGGCGATGGCTTTGTGTGCCAAAGGGCATACCCTTCATGCTCCTATATATATACATACAGTGTTTGTATACGCAATATATTGCAGATGACAGAGGAGGACCAGAGTCCGAGCATCCATGTACAACAACCGCACTACAGCCACGATAAATGTCATAGATTACATAAAACCACTGACATCATAAGCCAATATTATATTATATAGCTTGAATATATAGTTCACATACATAAAAAATAGTATATTAATTATTTTTTAATTGGAAATATATTTTTGAGAATAGTAAAACTGATTATGTATTATTATTATCAAAAAAATAAGTAAATGAAGTTAGAATGTTTCAATTTCAAAACTATTCACTTTTTTTTTAGTTTATGTAAGAAGATACTAACAGCAATTATAGATAACTATTGATTTTTTTACTTAAAACTAAATTAAGTCTCTTTTTATTCAATTTCTCTTTATATTTTATTATTATTTAAAATTTTTCAAATTTAAAACTATTTACTTTGTTTCTCTAGGATTTTGCATATAATCTAATTAATTATATTTGGAAAAAACAATTAATGATGCAATATTTTTTTTAGTATTTGTTAGAAGAGTTTCAAAAATCGTTCATCAAAGTAAATTATGTTTTGTAATTCATATTCTAGTTAAATCTGATGATTGTTCTTGGACATTTTTGAAGCTATTTCTCTTCAATTTTGATTTTTTGTTTGGAATCTATATACTTAGTATAGATTGAGCTAAGACAAACCAATTAGGTTATGATATGTTTACCATGAAGATTTGACCGATGAGATCTGCATCCATACATCCACCACCCCCAGCGTATTCCCACCACAATGGGATTAATCAGTGCAGACGCGATCTATATATATACATATATTCGGCCTCCTCCGCCAGTATTCTGGCCAGTGTGCTTGCCTTGTGTGTGCGTTGATTTAATTTATGGCATTCCAAATACGGTCAGCAAAACCGGTAAAGTAATTGCATTCAATTAGCACTGATATCGGCATTAGCCATATCCAGAGATCGCTAATTAATCAATAAATCTTATTGCTGGATCGAATCAATCTTGGCGCACTGCATTAATCACGGACATTGACAAACACGGATTGCCAATTTATATATATACACACACAATCCACAACAGAAAACAACAACAGTATCAGCTGCAGTAACCTCTTAATCCGTTTTAAATTGAGATCCGTTTCCATCGTCTGTTTACATCAAAGCTAGTTTCATCATAGTCATCAATTCAATGTATATTGGCAAGAAAGTAATTTCGTTTTATTAGTGTGAAATAAAACTCTTTCTTTGTATACAAAGAATTAACTTTAATCAACTATATAATCTCCATTTTGTTGGGTGACCTTCATGATTCCACACTCATAAAACATCTAGTTGTTACCAGTAAAAAACTGAACTAAATGCGATTTCAGGTCATAATAATTAGTGAAAGTTTTATCATTACAATTGTAATATTATGGCGAGGGATACGACATCACTTCCCAATCAATAATATTCCACGAGTTACCAAAGATGTGTGAGGATTTGGTGAAAGGATTTACCAATTATGGACAACTTTTCTTTGATTGATTCCTCCGGTTTCGTTAGTTGTTGATAATGAATATCTTCAGATCGTTTTATATCTTGGATGCAAACATCTTTGTAATCCCATCAAATTGATGATCTTTCTTGATGCAATTCAGGTTTGTGCTAGTTTGGATCATAATCATTTTAGATTGATCTTATTGTAGACGATCCAATTTTCATATTTAGCAAATATTGATTCGTTGTGTTACGTAAATCTTTTTCTAATCGTCTGAATATCTAGATTCCTAATGACTTGAAGACATTTCAGTGACTTTCAGTTGTTGTCTGTGGTATATTTAACCTCTATGCAATTATATGATGATATGATCATCCTTGATCACAATGTTGGTAATATTTGAGTGAAAAATCTCCAAAAAGGATTATTTCAAAACAATTCTAACACGTGCATTCTCTTAAGCAATAAACATCATAAACTTCAAATATCTCTTTTTTTGAACTTCAGCAGCTTTCTTGCCTTTACGGAAATATAAAAAGTACAAAATTTCGCGCAATTAACTTCTAAATGAAGCTGAAATCAAAGGAAATAACAAAAGAAAAACGTGGTTCATAAGAAACCTAACATTATCTGAAAACAAACCCAATAGATGTTTGATTTCAGAATGAATTTAAAATATGTCAGAATTGAAGTTTTTTTTGGATAAGTAAAAGACGTCTTTGTTGTTTCTGCAGCAGTAGCAATTACGGTTTAAAATGCGCTCCGGGTTTGGGTTTTTGGGACAGACACGTCGTGCGCGCACAGAAAAGGGAGTTTAATAGAAAATGTAATTGCGTTCGAGGAGTTCCCTTTGGAAAAGTTTCCAATCTCTGGCACAGCTTTAAACGTTTCCTATTTTGAAAGCTTACTCGAGATTTTTGGATGTGTGTGTGTGTGTATGTGTGAGAGAAAGAGCCGCAGCGGCGGAAATAGTAAGAAAGTTTGTAGTGAACGTTACAACGATGCAATAATATCAAGTGAGCATGAATATATAGCAAAATCCCGACATTTGCAGTCTCGACATACTGAAAATAACGACAACCATAATCCCGACACTGAAAATCCTGGAGTTTCGGTAGAGGTTTCTTTATACTTATGTATTTGTTTATCCAATAAGACCTTTAGACTTCGTGAATGTCACAATTATAATGATAATGGTTGAGCACAACAACCGCTCATTTTTAAATTCATTTGTTTTACATCTATATCAGTGGTTTCCAAACTTGATGTTACTACTCCTCGTGAAAAAACGCAACACAAACATTTCATTTTTTATAAATTCATTGTAACTATAGGTTAAATCCAGTGGTTTCCAAACTTGATGTTACTACGCCTCCCTCAAAAGTATGTAATCATTTGGCGCCTCCCCACCTCCCTCCATTTCATAAAAGGAAACACTGCTTCTTCGAACGTTCTAATTTCAATTCTTCAACTTTGAACGCGTATTACAGCAATATGGATAAGAGCACAGGAATGTATCTATACTTGCTGGATTCCCCAAACATTCAGTTTTCATATGCATATATTGGATTAATTCTATCTATTACAGTTTTTGAGTAAATCAATGAAATGTGCAAACACCGCTTTTTCGAACGTTTTAATTAAGAGCACAGGAATGTATCAATACTTTAGCAGATATTTGGAAAATTGCTCACTGCTACTAATATTCGCGCCTCCCCTTAGACTAGTCCACGCCTCCTCAGGGAGGCGCGCCTCACAGTTTGGAAAACGCTGGTCTATAGAATAAAATAATATTAATTTGAGTGAGGAAGAAAATAAATTACATCATGATCTGATAATTAGCTTAACGACAATTTGGGTGCGTAATGCAGGTTAATACAAGTGAGTAACCAGTTGATTCATTTTGTGTAAGCTTTATGGTATTTGTGTTTGGTTGTGATCCGAATGAACGACGAAGCTCTTTGGAAGCGAAAAATAGAAATTGGTTTTCACTCGAGTCGTGTTGAGCGGAAAGGGCGAAAATCTCGGTGTTTTCATTGCGCTTTAAACTAATCCCAAATGGTACGAAAGTCTTCGAAGAAAGAGCAGAGCGACGGAAAGGGTTTTGGGGACTCGAAAGTAATGGCAAGAGAAGAGTATGTTTGTGTGTGCAGAAGCCATTTATGGGCGCCGCGTCGTCCGAGTTTAAATCAAACATCAAAGCGCGCGTTGGTTGTTTCCTCTCTTTCATCAAACGGCCTGATATTTTAGAATGCAAAGGAGAACCATTTTCGGGGCTTCATAAATACGTGGGTCTGACGACGGCTCGAGATAAGGGTGTGACAAAAGTCGTGAGATATTAGGGAGGAGGATGATGAAGAGGTGGAGAGGAGTGTTGTGGCACAACGAACGAACGAACGAGCAGAAAGAACACAAACGGCCGCCGTCGCAAGTGTGCGTGGTGACGGTGGGGCGGCGAGACCAAGAGGGGGCGAGGAGGATGGGAACGAGTCTAGACTAGTTCTGCACCCCCCGCACCCCCACAAGAAAGTCAAAGCCTCTAATCTGAAAACGAGCAGCGAACTATGGACGGTCGTTGGGGAAAAAATAGAAGAAGAAAAAGAAGTTCAATAGATGAGAGGCGAATGTAAACACGTCCTTCACTAATTAACGAAACAACAGCAAAAATAAAAGGAAACTTTTCAGCGCGCCCGCCCGCCCGTCCGTACATCACGTTCCGAATTCGATTCGCAAACATTCCCTGCTGATTGCCTTCAAGGAAATCATCCCACAATTAACGCCAGCAAACATCGTACGACATCTTTTTTTTTAACATGGAGAACCCACCATTTCCATAGAAACCATGCAATTGCCAATAAACAGTTGAAAGTACCACAAAAAAACTTATCGTGTATCGAAAATCGAGTAACCGGATTTACTCGTTAAAATAAAACTGTAATTTAGCCAATGAAAATCCAGCGAAAGCGTATTTGTTTCATGTTTCAACTGTTGTTAACTGTTCATTAATTTGGCAATCTTCGTAATTGATTAGAATGTTTTGTTTATCTGAATCGGTTATCGCATTCTTACGACAGATGTCGCCGAGTGTAATTTAAAAGTAAGTTATTGCAATCTCATCAATTTGCAACTTTGCCTAATCTCTTGTTCATTTGCAACTATACAATTTTAAATTGAAATGCGTTAATCGTGATTTCTGTCGAAATATCAAGTATAAAATGTAATTAATTGTTTGGATTTATTAAATTTAAACAATAAGGAGATTTTTATAGTTATGACTTGTTTTGTCATTCTGTAATGCTAATCAATTAGTGTCTGATAGTAGAATTTTCAAATATCAGTCAATAAATCTATTTGTGTAATAATAATAAAATAAACGAAGTGTTACTAATAAATAGTCATTCTGCATTCTGCCGTTAAATGAATTATTAGTATTCAATCGCATTTAGTGCAATGATCATTTATTATCGCACAATCACGTTTATTTAGTTAATTTCGAACAATGAAACATGAAATTGTTCTTGTCACCGTTCAATTAATTATCGCGACGCTACAATTCGTGTAAATAAATTGACTGCAATCAATCAGAACATTGATCCAGGTTTGTTTTTGTTGCGTTCGTTCCAAAGGGGCGACAGACATTACTTAACGCTATTACATTATTAATAAGACGTCGATGGTTTATTCCGTTCGATTATTATGATTGATCCTTTCTCCGTTCCGGTAATATTTGGTGTTTTTTTTTTTGCTCTTGCTGCGACGTGAAAGTGAGTTTTATTAAATATTACTTTTCTTCAACGGAATATCTTGTAAATTCGTCGAGCAAAGACTTTCTCGATCCATCATAATCTCAACAAGCGTTTCTCAAGCTTTTTTGCCAGCAAATTTATCTGTAATTGTACTGCTACGCAATAATTTATAATATACAATTTTTGACGGTTTGACACAAGGTGACAGCTGTCATTTCCACTGAATATAAATTCGATTGAAATTACAAGATTCAATCGAAATTTTACTTTTCTAATAGATCTAATTAACAATTAGCATATTATCATCGTATTCTTGCTATTATAATTTGGATATAGTGAAGATTTAAAAGAAAATAACAATGGATGGAGTCTGATAGCAGATGTCGCCACCGGTTCCTGAGAAAGTTGTACACGTTTTTGGCATAAGCCGTGCATATTTAACCGCGCTCTATCCTTTATATTCCTATATTTTTGCACATTTTTTTTTGCGTTTTGGAAAAATGCCAACGCATCGATTCCGGCGATAATTAATGGATTCGATTCCGGCCGCACAACGAACACGCGCGCGTCCCGAGCGCAGAGGAAGTCCTCAGTTAATACACAAGTGCAATAAACTTGGTGAGTTAAATAACGCCGAGTATTTATATCACTTGACCCAATTACTCGATTCCTACATATATTGTTTTTTTCGTTCTTTCTTTGCTTTGTGTTCTTTACTTTAAGAATTCCCTTTTCCCTCACTATGAACTGATTTACATAATGGTTAAGTTTTCACTTAACATATGACATTAATTGACTTTTATTGACTATATATACTTTTTTACAACTCTATTTGACAGTTGTCTATGAAAAATTGTATTTAAATAAATAATTGAATGCATATGTTTTTGAACATATTTGAATGAGATTAAGATATTTAAGTATTATTATCGCTTGATTACAACCTTTCTGGAAGTTTCAAGTAAAGTCAATGATTCTGAAACGTGTTAACTGATATTGGACAGGGGGGAAAAAAAGAGCTGACTTCGCGCAGTCCGATTCTGATTGGTTAATAAAAGGGCAGAATGTGCGGGTGACGTATAGTCTCCAGAAACGTGGATATCCATCGCTTTCATCCCCATCGTTTCTTCCCCCAATTACGATTTCCACTTAACGACTGATTGCGTTTCCGGGATTCCAGAGGCCATAAATAAAATCAATTTCATCCACTCGCTCCCACTTCACTCTTTTTTTTTCCTTCCCTTCCATTTCTTTCTTTTTGTCCGTCTCTCCTTATATATAATGTTTTGTCGGCGGAAGGAAGAACACAGACATCGCATTAGACCGGAAACTTTTCCCTCAACTCGGATATATCGCCTCGCCATTTGGCATCCTACAATCTATGGTCCCACAATTCACTTACATGTTTATCGCCACTTCTCTGTACACAAGATTATCAACAGAAACAAATATACTACGGACGAGTCGCCATGGTAACTGGGCGGGGGGGTAGAAATACTAGGTTTCGTAATCAAGTTAACTTTTCCACTCGCGTAAAAGCTTTTGCGATCTGACCATAAAATCGTGTCACGTATATATTTAAAACAACGAAATTAAAAAAAATGACACATTAAATCGAAGTAAATACATAAAAATGTCAATTTGTTTCTTGAAATAGACATATCAAATTAAGACACAAATTGTATTTAAAAGTCAAAAATAAACGGAACTTCATAATTGAATTTTCTGCGTCGTTTGCTCTTGCTAGAGTTTTATAATTTTTGTTTTGCAATTTGTTTTTTTCACTTTTCATTTGACCTCTCAGAGGGGATACGTTTCTTCTCCTTCGGCGAAATTAAATGGTCGTATGTGAATATGCGGTTGTGTATGTGTGGGAGAGGGATGTTCAGAGAGAGACCCTCATCTCATCATCGTCAAAACCAAGTATATTTTTCCGTTCGCTTTGATGTGCACGAACGAGCGACTTTCCACAAAAGATCTTTTCCGACCGCTAAGGTAACAAGGGTAACTCGAAAAGAGAGAAAAACAAAGTATGTATATTCGAAGCGAAGAACAGTTGAAAAACGATGTGTTCGTCATCTTCTTTGTCGTCATCATCAACTAAGTAAAAGAGAATAACCGTACGCGAATAAAAGAAAGCTAATGTAAAAAAAATAAAACATGAACGCAATTAGATTATGAAGCATAAAAAAAAACTAAACGTAACGCATGTTAATTAACTGCAAAATACGCTTTTACCGGTTTTCTTTGCATTCCTTCAAATTAAGGAAAGCAATTTAGTTATTGTTAGCGTTTTACTTTGAATAAATTATTTCGTATTGTTTTAATTTATTTGTCGTAAATGGGAAATCCTTGATGAGGAGAATCATTATTGAACTGATTTTGGTAAATGAGAAATGGATTACTCGGAATCGTAGATAAGATTACGTATGCTGAATGATAATGATAGTGGTCTGCGTTTTAAACGGCGTTGCATATGGTTATGAAAACAACAACAAAAAAAAATCGACAAGGCTGGACGTCGTGGGTCTGCAGGCAAGAGCAGTAGTAGAAAGTCGTCCGATGATACTTGGTGGCCGAAGCGAAGCGATGATGAGTTGCGAAGAGGAATGAAGAAGAACGGTTGGTTCTCGCTGCTGGTTGTTGTTATTGTTGATGCTGTTGGTGAGGAGTTGGAATTCCGGAGAACTAGGTGAGAGCGGTGGCAGCAGCAGCAGCAGCACTCGTCGGAGCCGGAATCCTGGTGAATCAAGGGCACGAAGAAGAGGTGGGGGCGCGCGTTTTTTTTTTAAGTTGTAAGTGGAGGGGTCCGGTGACGGCGGAGAGGTGTGCAGCGCACGCGCGCGCTCTCCACTTCAGCGCCCGACGACGACGGTGCCGATGGTGGTGGGGGCGGCGGACACCTGTTTGTGTGTTTGACACTCGCGCTGTCAAACTGATAGTGCACTGTTTACGGTGATTAGTGATTAATGTTTTTGCACGTGCGTCGCAATCACCACTGATGCAACAACAAGAACGAAGTGGACGCCGCATCCGAAGCGAGAAGAGTCAACCTCTGCACCATCATCATCATCTTCGACGTCGTCGCCGCAGTTGCCGTTACCGCAGATCGATTGGAACGCGGTGCAACGGCAGACCACATTGTTGTTGCAGTTGTTACAATTCTTGTTGTTGTTGTTATTGTTGTTGTTAGCAAACTTGACGGGGCGCGCGCGGACGTGGTGCTTCGGTGATGACTGCACGCTCGTAGTCGAAGTGTCTGCTGCTCTGTTACCAGAGTTCAGTTCCCTTGGTGCGCGTTCGAAGAGGTGCGATCTCTTTCACTCTTCAGTTGTTGATCGGTTGACCGCAGATATATCAATATACCACCCATCATATATGTCAAAGTATATATATAAATATTTTGAATGTGCCTACTAATGTGTACAAATGTGATAAGGCGTGTAATTGACCCGCCTTTTGGATTACCACTAATAATAGAAATAATCGGAACCGGATTCTAGAGGATCTGGCGACATGAACGGAGGCTACTACGAGCGAAATCCGCTCCTCAAAGGCAACTTGTCCTGGTGAGCCCCACATTCACATTAACTTAAAAACAAACTACGAACCAATTAAATATCTTTGAGCCTTAACGATCATCGGAATATTCCTATAGAATCGATGATAATATATCGGCCCGTTATCTCTCCAACTGCAGTTGTTTTCATTTATCGTTCCGTAAAAAACGAGTTATGTCTTCTTCATAACATCATCATCATCGTGATCATCGTAATCGCGTCTTCTTAGTGGGGCCAATATGGCCGTATCCATGGAAACACTTTCACCCAACGTAACTTGATTTCTAATCTGCGACCTGGAGGTTGGCTTGCCATTCTCTTTTGCCCGTGTGTGTGTTTGTGTGTGTCTCTCCGTGACGTCAACTCGCGAATTTCAAGTCGAGAGTCGGGAAAAGGATAAACACACACACACACATCAACTATCTCTGTCTGCCACACATTAAATACATGCATATACATATTGGATAGACAGTGGAGAATCGCACGTAATATGAACGGGTGAAATCACGCAACAACCAGTCGCTGGAGGAGGAAGAGGAGGCGCGCGCGACTTCTCGATTATCCTTGATTTCTGCAAAAGCGGGGTTTTCCATACCTCTTTCAGATTTATTTTATTTGTTTTTTTTTTGTTATTAAATACACAATTCTCTTTTGTTTCTTTTCCGAAGACGCCGACGATCTCGATGATAATGTTAATAAAAATAAAGACTAGACTCGTCTTCCGCGACTTTCGTTTGTGCAAATGGGCTTCATTAAAGCAGCGAACTTTTATACTTTTATCAAGCAGACAACTCGTTTGCTCCAGCATCTTTATTTCCAGCTCGCGCGAAATATAAATAATGGCGCGCGTCCACTTTGCAAATGCACATTGAAATAAATTCATTTAACTCGCCAACAAAATCCAAAAATCAAAATAATAAATCTACACCATTCACAAGTCTAATCTTAGTTCGCACAACCTAAACAAACAAACAAACAAACAATCAATCAAAACAATTTCTTTAAATATTTCTTCCTGTCAATTATAACCTATGCCAACCTAAACAATCTTGACCTAACCTATCCTAACCCCAAGTCAACTGTAGCGAGATGAAAAAAACGTAAATAAATATCGGCGCATCGTTCAATAAATTTAAAAAAAAAACCGGTGACATGTCAAGGTTTTTATATATATTATTGAAAAATCGGTAGAAAGTTTCGCGGTTTCAAAATGAAAATGTTCGCTCAAAATGTCAAGTTTCTTGTCTTACCCGTATTCCTGGCAATCGTAAATTAGATGATACAATTAAGAAGAAAACAAAAAGAAATTAAATTAAGCTTTTCCATTTTATTAACATCATAATTTTTATTATCAACGTAATTAGATTAGTTAACTGTCACAATGATGGTCGTATTAGCATTTTAACTAGAATTGTTTTGCGATTTAAGCAATGCAATCTCAATAACGATAACATTATTATTATTATTACTTGGAAAAGTTTCATAATTATGCTCAAGGTCAACGCGGTCTTCGATAGTGTCTGTTTTCAATTTTATCTGGAGCAATTTGAACAGCTCGTCAAGGTCAAACGCGTGACCCCTCGAAAGGAGAAACACATGAGTCCGCGATAAAACGTTATTTTGACAGATGTCAAAAAATGTATCATCCTCTCGGTCCACGATTTATTGCATAATCTACTTTAATCGCGGTGCACAATCGTTTAGATTGCATTCATGAACACGAGTGTGACAAACGCGAATTGCTATGAAGGTTGAGACACGAACCGGAAATTAAGAATACCGAAGTGTCCGTATGTTTCAATTTAAAATGTCGAATCAAAAATTATCTCTTTTTGTTTTTGTTGACATTTGTAACATGTCAATTTGACAGTTATCAAATTGATAGGTTATGATACGTCATTCGAAACATCTGTCAATTGATTGTGAAAAGTGATTAAACGTATAATGGAAGATGGAAATGCGATTCGGACAAAACACATTTGTTGCGTTCGTGATTTTGTTTGTTTTCGATTTTCAATGACATCCGAGCGAGTCGTAATTTGTTTTGGCGTAGGAATTTTCGTTTCTCCTCTCTTTCTCTCTCCGTCTCTTTCTGTCCATTCCATCTTTCGCGTAGCTTTAGAATTGATCGGATTGAAATTGTTATTAACCATTCGTTCTCTGTAATCGGCGTGATGTAACATTAATATACATTTGTATTTATATCTGATGAAAAAATAAATAAATATAAAGAACAGAGTGAAACACTAGTAAATAAATAAATAAATAACCTCGTTCCAGTCTCGCACTGATCGCAGCACACATAATGCTGCGGTGACCTTAAGAACGAACGTTTGGTCGTCGCTATGCAGTTTGGCCTATTTTATGCGCCTCTCCAATTCGCTAATTAAGTCCCCCCGAAAAAAAATAGTAAATGAATAAATAACCGAATTAATGTTTGCCCGTTTTCAATTTGCATTTCGTAGAGAAAAACGGAAACAACTGAAAGGCGAACGCAACGTTTTTATTTTTTGTTGTCTTGTCTTGTTCGACTTTTAGCATTGCCACAAAGTATCGTTCGCCTGTTTTGTCGTAAATTTAACCTACTTTGCGCGATGAGAAAGTTAAATAAAAATGCGGATGAATCATATTATTCTCATTTACCTTTATTTCGAACGCAAGAAAATCGCAGTTTTGCTATTTTGAAGAAAAAAAGTGCTGTTTTGTTGATAATGGCGGAAATGCAAATGGATGCTACCAACGTTGAATCAAAACGATCCACGAATTTATTGCAACTCCTACTTTTCGCTGATCAATGATCGAATTTAGTATTGCCAAAATCATAATTTTAGTATATTTCTTTTTCACACTATGTTGTTTAATTTCTTGATGCTTTATATCAAATGTTTTACATAATATTACATTTATTACAATAATTGTGTTCATTATCAACGTAAATCATGTTTTATAACAGAAACATTTGACCCTGTTCTTTAGTAGTAAGAAAATCTGAAATTTATTTTTGTAGTCTTGTGTCTTGTTCCCATGTTCCATATGTTTCTAGATCATAAAAAAAAACATAGTAGTGTAACGCCACCTTTGATTGAGAACAATAAACATGATATAACCTACTTTAAGTGAACATTGGATGCGCTCGAACTGAGTATAATCAAACAAACAAACTCGATATTAATACACGTGACTGATTTTGTACAAATTAAGTTATACAATTTCGACTTGTCACAGATTCAAAATTGTATACTTTTACATTGCGTCTTACATATTATTGTTGTATACGCTCACTTTTAAGTCCGTTTGTATTCTAAGAAAATTTAAATTTAAAAAAAAATCACTTATCGGTGTTGTTGACGTAACTCGCCAAAGCGAGCGAACGCGAATTCGAAGCGCGGATGAGAGAAAAAGATAGGACTCGACGTTCTTTTAAAAATAAACTGATACAACGCTGCCCGAAATTATCGAATTTGCGTACACCAGAATTACTTAATGATATTGTTATTCAATCGGCGGTCGTCTGCACTTTCACAATTAATCAACATATCATTATTTCGCAACGTTCGCAAATTTTTTGTTTTTGTTTTTTTTTTGTTGTTTTTAATTTAAACTTTTCTCACTAACGAATTTGGGTTAACTGCTGCATATAAACGATTATATTGTATTTCAATTTGTTACGTCAATAGTTTGTTTAACACATTG
>NW_017100060.1:0-511 GCF_001412225.1 Nicrophorus vespilloides | reverse complement strand
AGCAATTTAGAACAATACGTGATATTGTGACATAATTTAGGCATACTTTGCAAATTAACTTGTGAAACATATTTGAAATTGTCATTCAATGCTACTTGCCGCTTCTCAGCTCCTAAGTAATCGAAGCGCAAAGGCATTGAAAATACAATATGATTATCAGAATTAGCAGATATTATTTCTGTTTCTAAAAAAACATTGCTAATTTATTCAAATACCATACAAGCTTAGAGCACAAGATGATATATTCGACTTGAATAGAAATTGCAATGCTCAATTATTATTATTAGCTTATATTATAATACTCAATATGACTTAGTATTCGCGTTCAAGTCAAATTCGAACCCTGTTGAGTATATTTATTAGACAAAACAAAAATAAAATAGGATCATTCAATAATAGAAATGTTTATTTATTTTTATGAACATCTTCAAAACATTTGATACACAGTGTCGGTTGATCATAACACTGTGCGCAATATGTAACAACTTTATGAAAATTTCAATATTTTTCC
>NW_017100059.1:0-3692 GCF_001412225.1 Nicrophorus vespilloides | reverse complement strand
TGTAGCGGGCGACTCGATGACAGCCCTAAGATGTATGTAGGCTTGCTGGAAAGACAAAATATTCAGCTTTCATACGAGTGGTCGATGATGTAACTATCTTAAGGATTTGTCGAAAATCAAAACTGAATAAAAAACGAGAAAAAAAGTTCTTCAGCTTATAACAGGCGACTCGATATAACTACAAAGATGTATATAGGCGCGTTGGAAAGGTGAGATCTTCAGCTTTCATACGAGTGCTCTATGATTTAATTACCTTTAGGGGTTGTCGAGAAATTCACGTGTAATCAAAATTTGCACGATAAAAAAAAGCGACATTGATTTGTTTGTTAACTATTTGATTTGTTTCTTGAAATAATACGTTTGCCGTAATCTAATTTAAAAGTTTAAAGAGAAAGCGAAGCGAAACGTATCACAGCTTCAATTTTTAAGTGGATGGAGCGAAATTTCATCGAAAGCGAATTTAGATATGTTTATATACACATAAAAAACACTGTTACATCATACGCGCTTTCCCATCCTTCTACTTCTTACCGATCCGATTCGATCCGCCGAAATTGCTTCCACGAAAGTTTCGCTTTGCTATATAATATTTGAAGTCGCTGGCTGCCGTAATCAAACAGACGTAGGCATATATAAAAGAAGTTTTATTGGCAACAGTCTTTGTATTTGTCCGCTGAATAATAAATAAATTCCGATTGTTCGACTTTTTAATTCAACGACACACAATTTGCTACATCTTTGCATCGTGGATAATATGAATAAGTTTTGTTGGGTTAAAAATGAGATGTGGAAAAAATTTATTGATTTTTCTTTTTCAATAACATATGACTTCTGAACCTGGAAATTAGTTGTTAGAAATGAATGTAGAATATAAGTAATTAATGTTTGTTTATGATTCCGAAAAAGAAAACTAGTGACTCTTCACTTGGAAGTTTCTCCCATGTAAAGGATAGGTCGGATATATTCGCCGCTCTTTCGAAAAGAGTTTTATCGTAATTTATAATGTTATTTAAGATTCAATTGCCTAATGGTGTAGCGTGGACTATATACTTATAATATTTATTTGAATTATGTAGAGAAAAATTGCCCAATTGCAATTGTTCAATAGTAAGTAAATAGTTAAGATCTTCAGTAAAATGTGTTTTAATGTGTTTGCAATAGTCCAATAGTAAGTAAATAGTTAAGATCTTTAGTAAAATGTGTTTGCAATAGTCCAATAGTAAGTAAATAGTTAAGATCTTTAGTAAAATGTGTTTGAATGTGTTTGCAATAGTCCAATAGTAGTAAATAGTTAAGATCTTTAGTAAAATGTGTTTGAATGTGCAATAGTCCAATAGTAAGTAAATAGTTAAGATCTTTAGTAAAATGTGTTTGCAATAGTCCAATAGTAAGTAAATAGTTAAGATCTTTAGTAAAATGTGTTTGAATGTGTTTGCAATAGTCCAATAGTCAGTAAATAGTTAAGATCTTTAGTAAAATGTGTAGAAGATTAACTAAAGATGAAATTTGATTGAATTGTGGGTTAATGGAGAAGGACGGGGGAGTATTAAAGTATTTGAATGCGGTTAATCTTTGCCAGCGAGTTCTTGTTGTGGCTTCGAGCCAGGTGCAATTAACGAGGGTCCTTCGGGAAACGCGCATTGTCCTGTCCCGGCGACTGCCCTTCATTATGACCGTCATTATCGGCTCTCTCTCTGTTACTACATAAATTGAACATTGACCATATTGTTGCCCACAATGGACACATCGCTTTTTTTTGAAATATTATATAATTAATAAAGTATAGAATAGAATAAATAAAGTATAGAATATTATATATTGTTGCCCACAATGGACACATCGCTTTTTTTTTAATATTATATAATTAATAAAGTATAGAATAAAATAAATAAAGTATAGAATAGAATAAATAAAGTATAGAATATTATATATTGTTGCTCACAATGGACACATCGCTTTTTTTTTTAAATATTATATAATTAATAAAGTATAGAATAGAATAAATAAAGTATAGAATATTATATAAAACGTATAGACAGAAAAATAAATATAAATAACAATAATAACGATCGGCGCATAGAGAGAGAGAGTGAGAGAAGCAAAAACCATTAATACTAGTTTATTGTAAATGCGTCGCGAATAATGGTCACTAAATCATTATCTCCATCTAATTACGATTTATGCGGTTAACATTTGATAGCCCTTTGCGTACGTACGTACGAACGAACGTGAACACGCCGCGCCGTGTTTTTACAGCGTATAAATTACGCGATTTTTTGGAATATCGATGGCTGTTTGTGCGTTTTGTTTTCCGGAACTACTGCAACAAACAACCGAAACTTTCTGTTGGTAGTTGTAGTGGTAGTAATAGTAGACCTAGCGCACCTAGGATGAAGGAGAAAGGGCAGAGATAGGAGCGTTTCCGTGAACTTGAGCCGTAATCAATTCTGGACCGATCGCAATCTCCTCCGCATCCTTCCTTCCGTCACCCTTACCCAATGCATAATCAATTAAGCGCCGCTAAATACCCAAGTTTCTGCGCTTCCACCCCAACAACAACAACTTCTTCGCTTTCCCTTATTTTTTCACTTTCTTTTCGTAATGCTTATTATATATAGATCTCTGTTTAACTGCAGGAGTCTAATTGTTTTCGCTGATTAATGGAGAATCTCCATAGAAACACGTCTGTTGCAGGTGTTGCTTGCACACTCACACACACTACCTGGTCCTATTGTCAATGTCAGCTCTCTTGTCTCGCCTTAACTAATTATAAATTAAATCGACGCATCTCCCTCCAACCCCCATCCAAACAGTCATCAGTGGGGTTGGGTTGAAGGTTTGCAGATCGATAATCCCAGCTTGTTGCTTGTTCACCCAAGCTCAATCGCTGTTTTATCATCATCATCATCATCATCTTATATCTTCCTTTTGTTGGATCTACTCCACTTTCGCTCGAATGGCATCCCTTCTTAACTTGATGGACCCTCTCGACATAAAAACGAAATTTCATAAATAAAAATAAAAGAAATAAATATCCATCATCGTTTCCAATAAAGCGTAAATAATATTAAGTTAAAATTTCATAACTTGAAAATTGAATGTATTATACCTTTTTTATTATTGGTTTACGTTGCTTTTGTACAATAATTCAAGAAATACTAAAGACTACTTTCTTTGCTTCATAATTTTTTGTCTCTTTTAACTATCATTCCGAAAAGTCGTTATTCAGTACACTTGGTTCTCTTTTTATGCGTTTTCCACAGGAAAACGCATAAAAATAAATCGCACAAAAAAGGACTAGACACACGTATAAAACTAAATCAATGAGTTACAATATACCGAAAATCGCATAAAAAAAGGTTTATTAAATTTCAGAAAAATAATTAGTCTTACTATATTCTTTCCAAAATGTTTATTCATAATTTTATAAAAACGTTAACAATCATAGACGAGTTTATTAAATTTCAGAAAAATATAATCTTAACATATTCCTTCTAAAATTTATTGGGAAAAATTTTACAAAAAAAATATAGAGAAAATTTGTATGAAAGTTAATCTTTCTTCACATTTTTTTTTCTTTAGAAAAAATACTTACGACCTTACCGTCAGAATTATTATTTATTTCTTGACAATTTTATTTATTTGTATTTTTTCAAAAATGTCTTTCTATTATTATTATCCAATTCAATTCT
>NW_017100058.1:269438-341823 GCF_001412225.1 Nicrophorus vespilloides | reverse complement strand
AATGATTACTTTAACCGGATATTCATTTTATTTATTTAGTTAATCTAATAAATTTGTTATAATTTAGAATTAATGTTGAAAATATATTTTTTTAACAAAATTTAATAATTATTTTAAATTATTTCCAATTTTTTTATGTAATTTTTCATAAATTACTTTTTGAAGAAAATTATATCTAAAATTGCCGTTATAACAATATATTTTGTTACAAAAATTAAATAATTATAAGCAAAAAAAAATATTATTTTATAATTTGATCTAAGGGAAAGAGTTTATGTAAATGTGAAATAACGAAAAAGGCTATTTGCAACAAGGTTACAATTAGATTGTAATTAAATTATGCATGTAAAAAGTGCACACTATAACAATATTAATTGCATAAAAAATATATATGGTAACGCAACAATCAATGTTATTTTTTGTTTGTTAATTAAAAACCTTTGATGTAATTGCAAAATGAGCGAAGTAAAATAAAATGTAAATATCTTAATGGGTATATAATTTAAGATTAAGATGGTGTGTGATGAAACGGTCACCCTGTCTGTATGCACGCAAGAAGGACTCTGATTGATACGCACTTGATACCGTTAGTATATGATTGGTTGTCAAGACTGGGTCAGGCTGGTTCTTCGGGGGCAACAAGTTGTTACCCATGTGTTGGGTACCACTTACCAGTAACCAGTACCACGGTACCACAGCACCACACCGCACGGAGTACCTGTCATGCATTTCTAAACCGAACGCGCGCCCAACGAAACGCAAATTCCAACAGAAAAACCACACACAAATAACCAAGTAAATAACGAGAAATATCATAACAAAAAAGTGAACTAAAAATGAAATGTGTCAGTGCCTTATTCTTCCTGCTCGTGATATGTAAGTAAAACCTTTGTACACAACACAAATCCAATCCCTACTTCATCCAAGTCGATCTACTAATGAAACAAGTTTCTGTAAATAAATATTGATTAACAGTTAATAAATAATACGAAACGGAAAACCCTCAATATCCAAAAATTCACAAAGAAAAAAACAAAATTTTTGATTTTCTTAAAAAATAATTTTTTTTTTTTAATCCTTTTACTGTTTTTAATTATTTATACTCCGCAATGTAAATTCTCTTTATTAAGAAACAGAAATTAATGTTTAGCAATATTATATATATATATATTTCTTTTTATTGCGCGAAGGTCATACAAAAAAATATTTACTCTTGTACAGTTCGTATCGTACAGATCTCTATTCGCGTAATCGTGCCGCAATTGGGTCCCATTAAAGGCTAATTTGATGAAAAAGTGAATGATGGAAGTTCAACCTAGGGATGATTAAGGGGAAAGTGGACTTGCAACACTCGGCCCCAGATTCTGATCATTACTCTGACCAAAATCGGAATTGTTTTCTAATTTAATTCTATTTATTTCTCTATTTTTTTTATTTATATTTATATATATATATATATTTATTTATCCATGTTTCTGTTTCCTTGTAGTAGCGTTGATTTCTTTAAATAATATTAGTAGAACGATTATTCTGTGGGTGAGACTAATGTGGGTCAGTGGGTCTCGTGGTGCCAAATAGTGCGGTACCGCTTATCCAATTTTTACTCATCATTCGACACACTTACCCACCCTCGAAAAAAGAAAGAAAGAAAAAACGAAAGAATAAGAAGATCTGCGAAGAAAGTTCCTCGCCTACAGAATACTTACGTATACTATATCCACATCCATATACATATTTCCCGTGTAAATACGATGACTTTGTAAATATAGTAGTTCCTTGGCGAAGCCCCGTTCTCTCCCAGTTGACCTTCTCTTAATATTCATATATATTTTTTTATTATTATACGTTTTAATATTTATATATATTTTTTTTGGGTGAGATGCAACACGAAATTAATTTACGCAACGAAATGTCAATGTAACTTTGTTAATTTTATTATTATTACGATTTTGAAAAGAAATCTTCTTCTTCTGTGGGAACTGTGGCTTCGACCGAGGAATCTTGTGTTCCCCAAGTTTACAAATGAAAAACTAACTGATTGGTTGCAGGCGGTACTTGGCGTCTTGGCCGAGCCACCTGTGTTCTGGAGTCAGATTTCGGATTTATACTCAACTGTGCTTTTAAGAAATCCGGCCTCTTCCGAATTAGAAATCTTGGGGGTGTTAAAGCACATGCTAGCCTTGGTAAAACTCTTTGCTCTTATCTATTCATATTCATGTATACATTGTTTGTTTTTTGTATTTTTTCATAATTTTAATTTTAGTTTGTTTTTTTTTTTCATTTTCATCATTTACATTTTTTTTACCCCCTCATTAACGACTCATCTTCACCACTAAACAACCACAAGAAGAAACACTCAGACGCTCATACATACCCCACACATTAATCATCGCGAGACTTGTACATAGAAGTAGCTGTTGTTATTATTTTTTTTTAATTTTATTATTCTTTTTTGTAAGGTAAACTAAAAATTTATAGTAAACATAAAAAAATACATTTGCAAAGGGTTTATCGACCCTTTACTTATGGATTTTTTCATTTATTATGTAAATATACAGGAGAATTGCGGAAGCTGCAATGCAATTCTGATCTTCAACCAAACATATACACATCGGTATTACTATATTTGTTCCAATTATCCGAAGTTCTATTTCCATTTGTTATTTGTTTACGTTCATTAGGATTTCTTCCTAATAAGCGGCTGTCCCAAATAAGCTTAGTCGACTGTGTTTCTATTTTAACGAATGTGACCTTTCCATGCAGGAAGGACCCTTAAGCCATAACCTTGCGAAGATAGTTTTTTTTTTGTTTATGAACATTATTATTAGTTTCTTGATTCTGTTACTTCTCTTAAATTAGAGTTTTAAAATATTGAAGAAGGTTACGATTAGTTGCAAGGACGTTAATAATTTTATTTGCCAGATTTTTTTATTGTAATTTTTTTCGTAATCGGCGCAATCTGATTGAAATAATTAGAAAATGTGACACATATTATTTGAATAAAATTTAAATAAATTTCAGAGTAGACTTGTGTTCACTTGAAACGTAACATTTGTGTTGCAAATGTGTATATAAATTAGAAATAATTTCGTTGAATCGTAATGTAAGTACAGTGTGTAACAACAATTTATCGCTTGATTAAACATGATACAATTAGCAAAATATAAAATTGTTAATTATAAGTAGATTTTCTAGAAATAATTAAAAATATTTTATATATTTTCAAATAAGTTAAATTTTTTCTGGACAAAATATCTGGAAAATTAGTAATTAGATTGTATCATAAAAATTTATTAAAAAATTGATAAATTTATAAAATATATAATTGTCCTATATAAAAGTAAAAATCTAAAGTAAAAGAAACAACTTGAAAATATAAAAAAATAAGCATTTTGGCTTAAAATCTATCTTTTCTGTTTATTTATTTATAAATTTTGAAAATTTTTCTCATAATTGAAATTGCTAATTTTCTAACAAGGATTAACAAATAACAGTAATCAAGAAAATTTAACAAATTTTAATTAAATTTATTAGCTATTCAAGTTGGCAAATTTTCTTGAATCTTGGCCAAAAGTAATGACATAAATACTGCATGTAGCAAATTTTAATTAATGAAACCATTTATCCAAATTTATTGCTGAAACAGAAATTGAAGTATTTCACTTTATTTTTGGTATAATAAACATGTATTAAAAAAATATCTCTTCCAAAATCCACAATTGTATTCAAGATAGACAATAAAGTTTTAATTAAGCAATTACGCTTGGAATAAAAAGAAATAAATTTCATGGTAGAACAAAGAGGGAAAAAATAAATAAAATAAACGTAAGTGAATATTCATATAAATTAGAAAGTAAATTAGATAATGCAAAAAAAAACGGACAAGAATAGAAAAAAATGTATTAAAAGTGATTAGTTTAGAGGTCACAAGGACTGAGATGGAAGAATCATCTGCTCGTCGTTGCGTAATTAGTATTTGCTTAATTAATGGAACGAAAAATATATAAAAAAACAAATTAAAAACGCGAAATTGCATCTTTTGTGCCCACAGTTATCCTTGAAACGCCAAAGTTTCTTCTGTCTTTAATGAAAGTGAAACATAAACATTCATTTAAATGAAAATTTATGAACCAAAGTAGTTAGTTAACATCATTTTCGCGTTATATAAGTAAACTTCGCGCGATTCACCAGCGCAAGAGTTAGGAAAGTTTAACATTGTATACTTTATGTATAAACCCCATGCAATGACGTTGCGTTACGTTACTTGATAACGCGTTACGCAAATGCAATTCCTTTGTTGCGGGAGTAAATCATAAAATACTTTATTATCAGTTAATATATTAGTTAAAATCAAGTGTTTTCTGAATGAGGTATTAATTACTCCGGGTTCCTAATTATTGCGTGGTTACTCTATTTCATTCTATTTTTTGGAAGAGAAAGCATTGTTGTTTCGTTACCGAATTTCATTGCGTTCTCAAGTTTCGTTATTAATGATTGTGGCCCATTTAGCTATTGCGTTGAAATTTCGAGGAATTTTTTTTTGTTGTTTCCAATTCTCACTTACTCATCACTTCTTTTTAAAATAACGATTAAATAATTAACTTGCTTTAATTTAGATAAACATGTCTAATCTCTGAGTATCTTTTTTTGTTGCTGATGTAACATAATTTTGAACTGGTCGATTTTTGAGTGTGTGATTAATATTATCGTTTTGAAAACTTGGTGATAACAAAGTTAATCAATATAGAAGTATTTATAGGCTAAAATTTCATTACTTTTTATGTATTTCTTCTTTTTCTTTATAAACGAGATCGTAATACTTGTGTTTTTTTTTGTCTGTGTTAGGGCGTTTAATAAGAACATTCCGTTTTTATTTTAATTTTATGTTTTATTTTTCTACATCAGTTTAGAAACGGTTTCGCGTTACATACATCAACAGCATGGTGATTTAATAGAATCAAACATCTGCGGTACCAGATGTACTTCCTAATCAAAAGCAATTCACAGCTAATCACGTAACAAAAGTTTGTTCAAATCAGAGATTAATTTTACATGACGCTTGCACATGCTTGCATTCATGCATTTGAAACATAAAATAATTATAATTACATTTTATAAAATTTATAATAAAACTTATTTTATTAGTGTCAGAATTTTTCAAAAATAACTAATTATAATTAATTATTTCTGTGTTTAAATAAAGCAAATATACCTGATTCGCATTTAACATTTATATTTAAAAATAATTATAAATTTTGTAAAACAAAGAAATTCTTGTAAAAGTAAAAATTAATTGTTCGTTTTTGTATAATGAGAGTAAATTAAGTGCAAAAATGAATCAGGAATGGAAATAAAAGACAGTGTACTTCTCACGCCAAATGTGCAAGTAAGAGTGACAATGCAATTTAATTTTTTTTAATTACTTAACATAAATTTACTCTTTTTTTCTATAAGATTAGTATTTTTTGTAATATTGCATTTTTTTTTAGTAAAATTTAAATCAGTTGTGCTTATATTGTGTGAACTAAGTAAATTAAGTTACTTAAACGTTAAATTAAATGAATAATTATTAAAATTACATTAGTAAATTTTACTTTAGTAAAAGTCAAATTAAATCAATCATCTCTTAGAAAATACAAATGTTCAGTAGAATTTATCTTACTTACAATTAGACTAAACAATGTTCCTAAAAAGTTATTATTTACAAAAAAAATTCTTTAGTATTTTTTTACTAAAATTTAAGTTGTTTTACTAAATTTACTAATTTTATATTTATATTTAGACAATTTTTTCTCAAAAATTAGAAATGTTATTTAACGACAACAATCGAAAAAATTGTGTTTAATAGTGTATTCATGACTTTTGTATTGGGTATGTAATAATATCAAGTCAAATTGTTCCTTTGTCTTTGCACTATTGATTTCACAATAACAACAAGTATTGAGTCTCGCTGAATTGATGGGACTTAATGGCTCGTTTATCTAGAAGTTTGGTAACAAGAAACAAGAAGCAAACACGTGAAATTGCGTTCGGGTTGTGGCATCTAAACAATATGAAAGGAAACGTCCAATTACCGATTCGTGTGATCTGTCCACGTAGTCAATCAATTATTTATACACGTTTGTCCGTATTCTAATGTTGAAATTCATAAATTATTGTTGTTTCTTAGCATGCAATCGCTTTAAGAAAGTATTCTTATGAATAAAAATAAAGCGAGTCAGAAAATAAAGTAATAAACTGAGGCAGAAGGAATGAGAGAAAAAAAAAGAAGAAAGAGAAGAAATACCAAGAGCGAGAAGCAGAAATGACGCTGGATTAGTTAACCTTGAATTATGTTTGAAATAGTTCGGATTCATTAATGGCAATTCCACACACGCTATTTCAACTTCTGCTCACCTCTTTTTTTTTCGGTTATAGTACTACGTTTTCGTGCGATCGTTTTATTTCATTTTTGTTCACACGAGTATAATTTACTGCATCCGTTTTTTTGTTGCTGTTGTTGTTGATCAGGATTCGCATTGCAGAATCGTGAGTATTTTAATTAATTAATTAATTAATTTAGTTCTTGTTGTATTTTTTTTTATATATATATATGTGTATAATTTGATTTCTTCTTTTGCTCGTCTTGCCTGGTTGTGAATAATTGTAATTAACATGTACCCATTAAAAAGAAACGACTTTTGGATTTCTCTTTTGCCTGATGCCCTTCTATCAATTTACTGATAGGCAGGTACATGGAAAATAGCTTTCCACTAATCGCTAGAACGTTTTGTACTATTGATGGTTTTGTTGAACTTAGGCTTCAGCCTAGGCGACGAGCTGGGCTTCAAGGAGTCCATCTCTAACACCGAGATCAACAGGAGGAGATCATCCCAGGGTTCCAAATTCGTGGCTCAGGCCGCTCTAGCGCAGCAAGCTAACGTAAGTCAAGTCATGTTTCGAAAGTCTTCAACAGATACAAACCAAAAAGAAAAGAAAATAATAAATAAAAAGTTACACATGTTCCGTGTCGTTCAATACAAAGAATAATGATATAAGAACGAAAAAAGAAATAAGTGTATGATTGCCCGCGAGTGTGGTTAAGGTCAATGCAATCAAGGTTGCAATCCCCGGAGTGAATGGTCGCATCATTTTCCAAAGCTTTTCTCGCAATCGCAGACCTTAAAATTATTGAAAACTGGGAAAGGTCGGCGATTAACGCAAACGATTTTGGTTTATTAACGCGAGTTTCGGTTTCCAGGCTAACAGCATCTCAGTTCGTTCGGCTAACATAGCCTCGCAGTATGATGCTAAGGCCGCGGTACCTCCTTTCAAGCCTATACCGCCAGCACCGGAACATCCAATGGTGGTTAAAGCTAATGCAACTAGGTACCATAAGAAGCCTAGTAACGCTATACCTCAACCAGCTATAGTCGGTATGGCCATCCCCGAATTCAACGTGATGCCAGTTACCAAACCACCGATGATCATGAAGAAGTCCAGCATTCAGAACATCGGACAAAACGAGTTGGCCTTGAACACCAACAGCCTGCAGGCTATACTCGCCAACGCTAACATATCAGAAAGTGCTTTAGAGTCAGTGCTAAGGCAAAAGGTGATGGCGGCTGCCACCACGACGACGACGACCACAACGCAAAGACCTACAAAGCATTCCCACACCATCAACATCGGGAAGGTCATGAATGCTCCACGTGAATACTACCCGGTGGGTTACGACAAAAACTTCGACGACAACTTTGCCTCCAGGGTGGAACTACCAGAAACCTCGTTTTATTGTGGCGATCAGAAGCACTTCCCAGGACTCTACGCCGACGAGGATCTTGGATGCATGGTGAGTGACAACATAAACAAATAGATATTACCGTTAACCGAAATTGCCGAAAGAAATCAGTCGCGTGAATGTAGGCCACGAACGAGAGAGATCACAAAAACAAAATTCCGAATAATCCTAATGGTTCTAATTATAGCCGATCCATCAAGGCTATTGCAATCAATTTTAAACGGTGAAGAAACACCGAGGAAAGCAACAAATATATTATATACGTTTTGTGGTAAATCCAAAAACGGAATTGATATTTCGGAAATGAAATCGGAACGTCTCCAAAACTATTGTAATTGGGTCATAGCTTGGGAACCTCTCATTTTCTCCGCCCAAAATTTCTACTGAAATCGCAGACGACATTTACTTATTCAATTACATTTGCCGATACTGGTTATGTATTAAAACTGGTACAGCAGATGCGAATATTTTGTAATAATAAAAGTCAAACAATCAATTGGCACAAATTATTCGGTCAAATAACTGAAATTATCATATCATAATAATTACATGTTACAACATAGTTTTCAAATCAACTTTTTTAATTTCTAATTGAAATGTTTGAATAACACTTGCATTTTTTAAAATAAAATTATAAAATAACAAGCAGAATTATAGAATCAGTGATATGAACGTTTTGACTTTCCGTTTTAGTTATTTAACTAAATATATGTATTTATGTTAGAATTAATAATTTACTTTAGTTTACTAAATAATGGTATATTTTTTGTTTCTGTTCTATTCAAAAGTTTCATCTGTTGATTGAGAAAGCTGTTGCAAAATAATAATTATTTTAATGGAATCATGTTTCATCAGTGCGAAATTCATCAAGTATAAATTTCGTGGTTGCAAAAGCAATTAGTCTTACTTTCCATGGCTTAGACTAAATTCTGGTGCAAGAAAACACAAACGTTTTCATTTTATTTTCATTTCTTTTAAAACTTACATTCAAAAACATATTTCCTTGAATCTAATTTAGTTTTTTTTAACTAGTATATAATAATTATAAAAATATTATATAGAAATAAATATTTTTAAGAAATAGTCGAAATGTAGTGTCATCGGAGAACGTAAGCAAATCGTGAGTAATAACTGTAAGATAAACTAGATATTAATAACACTTCCTTGAATTGGAAATAGTTATGTTTTCCTTATTGTAACACACACTTTCGAAATAGTTTAAACCAAATGCGCGCATTCACATTTTGAAGAAATATTATTATACTTATCGACGCTTTAAGTGAAGAAAAAAAAATATGTGTATATTCCCAGGCAATTCTCAATAATGCCATGACACGAACAATTGCTAGTAGATTTTTATACAACTTGTCAGATAAACGTCAATTAGGCTAATTGGAGGTGTACACGATAATAGCTTATTTGCAAGCAATGAATATTTCAATTGTAAACGTATTTTAAAACATCGGAGGACAAATTTATTATTCATCCTGTTTATACCCAATTTGGCCCATTTGCAGCTGTCAACGGTTGGAAAAGACCATTGCGCAACGGAAAAATCCACAACCACCAATTACAGCTACTTTGCTCATATGCATAACTGCACTTAATTTTCTTACGAAACTCTGTAGATTGATCTTTATAGGTTACAATTTCTGGATCTACCGTTATGTTTACGGTTACTGCGTGCACTTAGTTAATGCACTTTCGTGCAGCGGATTCGTTGCGTTGTGAAGATCGGAAGGACTTTTTTTTGTGTCGTCTCTTGTTAATTCTTTTCTTTTTACGCATGCAGTGATCTTGAATATTAAGTATGACTAATCAATGTAATTATCGACTTGAGGGGAATCTTAAAGGACATCTGAACGGAAACCAATTACATGATCGTAATGAATTACCAATTACAATTCAGGAATATCTTAGGAATTGCGCAACGTTTTTATGTTATGAGAGCCGTTTCCGATGGCGCTGTTAGCGAATGCAATGAGAGATGATAGATCGAACATTCACTTCCTGATCCATTAATGCTCTTGTTTATTCGATATAGGTGTTCCACGTTTGCGCCCTCACCGACGACGGTCTAATCATGAAGAGCTTCTTGTGTCCGGAATCCACGCTCTTCGATCAAACCATCCTCAAGTGCAACTGGTGGTTCTACGTTGATTGCAAGAACTCCAAGAAGCTCTACGACTCCAATATCCCGATCTCGAAGAGCTACCAGCTGATGAAGGCGCTGACGTTCTTCTCGACGTACAAAAAGGACTCGGCGCCGTCGCCCAAGCAGACGGGCAAAGACTGATTTCGCAGATTTAAGTCAGGATAACGTTTTTTTTCTTGTTTTGTTTTCATTTTTATATATATATATATATATATATATATATATATGTTCAATTTTCGAACCAAATTTGTTTTGTTGGTTTCATTTATTTAACGTTTTAATTTTCATTAAGTTTTAGTGAAACTAGCGTAGGATACTTCTAAGTCAAGGATAATAAACCAGCGGGTATTTATTTACAGTATATATAAATAAAATATATGCATACTTGTATGATATATAAATTTGGAATTTGCTCAAAACGAAAGAAGGAAAACCGTTTTAATTATTATTATTATTTTAATTATTACATTTATGTACGAAATTTTTTCTATTTATAATTTATTTATTGAAGCTCCAAAAAAAATGAAAATCTATGATTGTTATGATTGCGTGTATGGCTGTATATTTTTTTTTATAATTATAATAAATTTGTTCGATGCATTTTCACCGATTCGAATAGATGTACATTTTTCGTTTTTGTTATTTTGGTGTGTGACCTCCATCGGTAGATCAATTTCAGATCCTCCTCGATGAGACCTTGACCTCGTTCGAACTGATTCTTTAGTTTTAACCCAGTGCTGTTACATTGCTTCAGTATCTGTAGCGTAGACCGTTGTCTGTCTCTGTCATTTCCTACCGAAGCCGGATACCAACAGCTTGGATTCTTCAAGTAAGGGTCACCTGAGGAGACTGAAGGAAATTGAACCTCTTTTGTAGGCCATTAAACCCTCACTCGGACAATTTCTCTTATTTATAGCACGATTGGACTACTATCCGAATAATCGCGTAAACAAATAAAAAACAGAAATTATAAAATGAAACAAGTATAATTGTTTAAGTAGTTGTCAACATTACATTGTCTTTTCCAACGATAAACATAAAACTTATAACAATTTTGCATTTATTATAAATGTATTAATACTAAAATACGATATTTTATTCAAATGTATTTTCAATGATAAAGCAGATGAGAAAATTTAATATATTTAAAACTGAAATTGCTTCACTAGTCCAGTTATAAACAAAAATGAGATGGTACTAAAAGTGAATATGTAAATTTAAAATAAAACTAGATATTTGGTCACCAAAAATATTTACATATTCTAACTATTTACAAATTGTAAGAAACAACAACCATACTGAACTTATTTAAATGTAAAGCCTTCTGTTGATTTGTATGTAATTGTATAAATAAATAGTGATTCTTTGCAATACAATCGTTAAGAAATTTATACTTAGATGTTGTGAATATCAAAATGGAAACTTTGGTTGCATTTTCTCAAATTCGTTTGCATTTTTTTCGCAACATTTTTCTTGATACAAACATACATTGTGTAGATAGGTTGTCAAATACTATATGTCTTATATAGTTACAGATATGTTTAAAACCATGCTTTAATTACTTCAAACTTCTTTTTGTACAATTGTCTCTTTTGTTTTGACAGTAATTAAAGGTACTTTGATGATTAACCTTTCCTAACTAGAGACTAATATGTGGAACTCTATTGGCACAAAGATGGTAATGAATTAAAATTGTAACTAAAATCAGCTTAAAAATGCAAATATTAGTAGAAATTATCCAATGATATTACTTGTTACAAAAAGATACCTTGAAGAAATTCATTCATCAAAAAGATAATTGCGTACATCATTGATATGTTTGATGTATCCTTGAAAGCGCTTTAAATTTTAATAAAAGTAGAGATAGTGCTTACACAACTAAAAAAAGAAAAACCTAACTGACTCACGGAGAAGAGACTGTTTTTTCCACGATGAATGTTATGTGTGGTTGCGGTATGAATTTTAAACAGATGTCGAAGATTACCACTATTGTAAAAAAAACATACATCAACACATAAAAGAAAACAAATCAACAGATACAGAATGTACACGCAATTAGTACATAGTACTTGTGCTTCTTATATACAGGAAACATTTAAGAAATAGCGCATACATCACATGTGCTCTTTCTTAAGAGAAATCCGGTAAAGAAGAAAATTTTCTCACAACTGCATTTTCTTCGTCAAATGTCCAAATTGTGTAAATGTGTTTAAGATTTGTTTGTTTAGCAAATAATCTTCGTTTGTGTTAAATAAATTTATTTAAAAATATTTCTAAAATCGCTAGATTTGTAATTGTGAGTTTGAAATAATTGTTTTCTATGGAATATGATTGTTCTAAATAAAACTAGCATTCTTAATTATTATTAGAAACTCGAATTGCACCTATATAAAAGCATATTATGTTATGTTTTAATTCATTACTTATGCAATACCCTTCCAAGGATTATTTAATTATGCAATTTGCTGAACTGAAAGTATTGATCTTCTAGTTACGTACTTTGCCGCAAAAGCGATTTGCTTTATTTTTCCACAGCAATGCAACTTGCCGAACTCAAGTATTGATTACGAGGATGATTATGCAACTGGTTCGACTTGTTTATGTATCTTTAGCGTGTTTGTTATGCAACCGATGGAACAAAGATTTATTAGTTAATCAAATGAAATATCTTTATACTTCTAGTCTAGTTTTAAAGTTTGTTATATTTTTAATGTACGGTTTTAGTTTAAGGTAACAATTTGACCGACAAATTTGTTATATAAATGTAAGTATCGTAGTTATGCTACCAGACTAGCTCTAGTGCATCTTGCAACATCTTTATATGCAACTCAGACTGCAATTGGGTAATTATTCACGCATGTTCACAATTTATGTGCCCGGGAAATCAATAGAGCTGTCAGCGTTTCCGATACAGCAACAACAAATCCCGGCAGATAATTTATGCCATCCATTGCACTACGACGCATCGTTGTACATACTCATCTTCACGGCATCAATTCTTGCATCAAAACTCTCTCCATCTACTACCACCTGAAGATTTTTCAGTAAACGAAGGGTAGTAGTAAGAATTTAGGAAGGAGGAGAATCTCCAATTTGAACTTTGAAACGCCCGTCGTCCAATCGCTCTTTGCTGAACCAGAGCTGCGATTCGTCCTGCTAAATATTTAAAAAAGTAACCTACAAAGATGAAGATATTCATTTGCGCTCTCGTTCTGAGTCTCGCATTAATTGCGCTTGCAGTAGATGATAGAAAGTTGCAGATTGGCGTCAAGAAAAGACTTCTAAACTGCGAAACCAAGACGAAAAAGGGTGACTTCCTCCACGTCCACTACAGGGTGAGAATATTTTAAATAACAAATTCATATTTTGAAAAATATTCTAACTTTAAAAAACTTTTTTCTTTGTCTCTTAGGCTATGTATGAGAATGAAGTGGAGTTTGATAGCAGCTATACCACTAAGCCATTCACCTTCACTTTGGGCCTTGGTCAGGTCATAAAAGGCTGGGACCAAGGGCTGCTTGGGTAAATAATGCTGTTACTTAAATTGTATACTCTTGTTACATAATTGTTTTAATTATACAGGATGTGTGTTGGGGAAATAAGGAAGCTTGTGGTCCCACCTCATCTGGCATATGGCTTAAAAGGAGTCCCTCCAACAATTCCACCAGATGAGACATTGATATTCTTCATTGAACTACTCAATATAGAGGAGAGAGATGAATTGTAAATGCATTTATTATAATTATATTGTATATTAAAGCTCAAAAATAAATCACCAATACAAACACACTTAAATAGAAAATTTAAAAATAGAAAACCCCGTGCATATATATATATATTTTGTTTTTGTTAGTTAATATCAAAAGCTTGAGAAGTTTATGCATTGTTTGTGAAGTTATAGACTGGGTACATCGGGTTATAATTGGAATTACACATACGGGTATAATCGTTGTCCGCTGAGTCTTTGATAGTAGTTGTCCCAAATCTAGTTGCTTCAAACGTAGGAACTGGAAATTACGAATCGTTTAATTATTAATTTCAAATTGATATGTTACGTTGATTTACCGTTGGGACCAAGACTTCCTGGGACGGCCCAACCAATTGCACTAGAGTTGTCTTGTGGTACATCAGCTGGTGGGGCTGTTGGGATAGATGGTACTCCATTCATTGCACCTATTGGAATAGTGCCAATAGTCAAAGGCACTTTACTTAATAAATTGCTATGCATTCCTGATACATTAGCCTCAATCTAAAACAAGACATGGTTGTAAAATAGTAATACAAAAGCTATCAATATATATACAATTAATTCATAGTCAAGATCTATGATAGAACAGTTGAGTAGATTTGAGGATGGCAAAGATGGAATCACCATTGATTGATTCCATGTTTTAGATTCATGTCCTGGTACTGGACCTACTCGAACAGTCTCAAGCACAATTGTGTTTTTTTTAGTCTCTCTTCGTGGTCTCTGAGAATGGTAAGTTACCACCTTTTGGAAGGTGAAACTGACACTGTCAACTTCAACATTTGATATATTGTCCACCTCTGCTAAAATTGACATAGTTTGACCAGGTACATAGCCTCGGCATGGCAACTTCACAATACATGTCAGTGGACCGGATTTACACCAGCAGCAACAGAAATACTTCTCCATAAAGACACTATGAGGTTCCTGAAACAATTATAACCATGTTAATTATTAAGATTTCATACAATTTGTATTTAATAAGAATGAAAATATAATAAGAAAATTACCCTCAGACTGGCTACTTGATTTAAATCAACTGGCGAGAGAACAGTAAATGCAAGCTTCGACTCTTGGTCAAATTTCCATGGCCTGTCAAGAACTACTTTTATTGTGTACCTAGAATTTGAATATTATTAAAAGAAAATAAAGTAATTAACAGAAATTTATACCTGACATGTCCAAATTCACCTTCAAAAGATGAAGGTAAGTTTGGTGGTAAGATGCAAGTGAATGGGTATTCATGTTGACCAGCGGGAAGCTCAATATTATTACCACTTGGCCCACCTACTAAAAAATACTGTATTTTAAAATACTCCTCACTGCCGGACAAATCAATCCTTTCATTCTCTGTTTGATTCTCATTGTTGGTATGAGATTCTTCGACAGAGAATGATGTGTTGGCCTCTCCCTTGATCTTGATATAAATGCCTGCAAAATATTTGAAGATGTGTCAAAATGCACTTGGTCATAAGCTATTTATAATTACCTCTGACTTTCTTAGGTGAATCAAAGGTAAGCACTACTGAGCCATTTATTGTTTGGCCAGCATAATAGGTGCTGTGCGGATTGTCTAATTTAATTTCGCACCCTGTGAGAACCATCTTAGCGGCTTTCTGACTAACAATTGAGCAGGAAAAAAGAGGCCGAAACAAAATTACATCATATGTTCAGGAATGTGAACAACTCCAAGCGCACGATCAGTTAACCTATAGGATTATTGGATGTTCGTTGCGCATCTGTTTGTCTGGTCGACTATACTTTTTAAATTTTGTTGCCAAAGTTGCAGATTATATTTGGATGGTTTAAATAAAAAATATTTGTATAAGCTAAGATATCATATCTAGTATTTTTTCAGAACTTTTCAGGATTTGAATTAGTTGTAGAACATTTGAACCAATCAATGATGTTTTATTGTTAAAGCCATGGGTTAAAGCGCCATCTGCTGTTGACGTTTGTGTGGTACAGTGTCGATAGTTGCGGAAGGTTAAGGTATTTATAAATAAAATGCATTGAGATTAAGAAGAAGTGGGTTTGATAAGAAAGGTGTAGACAATGGCAACAATGAAGTCGGATTTGGAGCTGTTCTCGGTGGACGATAACTCTACCTTCTTGGAGAGCAGCTTGATTGAAGACAGTGGTAACTTCGATGAGTGGCTGGACAAGAATGGGGTACAGTACATAATTAAGAATGAATGCCTTAATCCGAACATGATCAGCAATGAGCTGGACCCACTTATGAACCAGATCAATACAAATGATACACTGGATGGCTTCAGTGATTCGGAATCCAATTTGATGAAGGGGTTTGAAGCGAGTACCAGGCAACTGCATTTCAAGACATTGACATGTAAGAGCAAGTATTTGGAAAGCACATTACCAGGGGGTATGAATGTTGAATTCCAGCTAGATGATAGCAAAATTCTTATTTTGATAACCAATAACACAAATGATGTTATACCATTCCCTGAAATGTACATTTCATTGTCAGACCTTGGAGGACAGATCACTATACCAAAACAGAAAGTTCCAGTCATTTCCTTAGAAAGGGTAGTTTTAGCAGAAAATTTAGATGCTTACATGCCATGCCTGAATTTAGAAACCAATCTGAGATTGTACATTTGTCCAAAACCTGACTGTCCTTTAGTTTACACTAGATTTGGAGCAGCTAAATTACATACTTTCATGCAAATTGGCCATAAGCCCTTCAAGTGTGATTACCCTAATTGCACATGGGCATTCTACAATTCGTTTAAACTCCGTAGGCACCAGGAGAGTCACACCAATAGCAAAGATTTTGTTTGCATTGTGGACAATTGTGGCCGGAAATTCACAAACATATACAATTTAAATATACACATAAAGAATCACCATGAGAAGCCAGCAAATCTTCCATGCCATGTTGCTGGTTGTAACCAGAAATTCCAAACAGCGCGTTTGAGGGATAAGCATTTTAAGACGCATGACAGCAAGGAAGCGCCTTTCCAATGTCCCCATAAGAACTGTAACAGGTCCTTCTTCCTGATGACTGGACTCACATCACATGCTAGAATACATACACACAGGGAATCTGAATTGAAATGTGATTACCCTAATTGTGGTAAAGTATTTGAGCAGCCTTGCAGGCTAAAAGAACATTCCAGACAACACACTGGATTCAGACCATACATATGTACTTATGATCAATGTACCTGGTCTTTCACTACGGCTAGTAAACTTAAACGACACCAAAGCACCCACACTAAAGAACGGAAATTCCATTGCACTATAGGCACGTGCAACAAGTCGTTCCTTAGATCTGAACATTTGAAGGAACATACTCTGACGCATATTGGACCTCGATCTTTCAACTGCGAAGGTAATTACTTTCAATATTAATTATCTACAGTCAATAATTGCAAATTTTTAACACGTAATTTCAGAATATTTATTTTATTTATTGCCTCAATCAATTGGTAGTTATCATATTCCCTGAAGGATGTTATTTACATGAGTATGAATCAGACATGTGAACATTGCTGGCAAGGACGTGCCACCAGTAGGGTTTCTCCTGAAGTATTCAATTTATTATGTACGGCAGGGCAGAACATTCAAAGAATCAAAATTAGTAGTAGGTTTAAACCTTTTGCGCTTTTGTAAATATTGAAATTGTAACGTTTTAAAAATGTGCAATTATAATATGATTTTACTAAAAGTTTACTCACGTCTGTTCTCTTTTTAGTTTGCTCTGCAAGTTTCTTTGGCAAATCATCACTCTATCTTCATGTGAAGAAACATCACCCAGAGCAGAATCAAGCTTCCGCTAAAGCGAAATCCGTTGAGCAAGAACCTGAGACACCTACACCGGAGATGCTTCTTGAGCAAGCTATCCAAAGCTTAGGAGTTCCATCTGATATGATGTTGGGAACAGGACTTCTCCCAGAGGAACCACTCGTACTTCTGGAGAACGATAACTTCTCCACGGTGAATCTACGGGATCTGGAATAGCATAAACTGAATTCCGGTCCTTTCCCTTCTTAATGCCATTTTTTAATTGTGATTTCTTATTCTAAAGATTCTATATATACACATATATGATATATTTCTATTAAATATAAGTTTTGGCAGCGTTCTCATCGCAGTGTTTCCCAAAAGCGATTTGTACGCTGAGCATAATTTGTGAAACAACTCCCCTTTACCCAAGTGAGATAAATGTACTTTAAGCGGTCACCGAATCTTAATGTTTAACTATATGTTTTTGTTGGTTTGTCTGTTTCGTTCTGTTTTCTTAGTCGTTAGCTAATGCATTCCAATGTTGCCATTAATAATAATGTTAATTAGTGTAAATATATATATTCAAACGAAAAATATATATTACGTGTCTTGAAAATATATTCTAATGAATCTAATTCACTTATATGTAAATATGTGTATACCATATATTTTAATGATTATATTTATGATACTGATGTGGTTAGTCTTGATTGTCCGTTTATAGAATTATGTAGGACTTTTGTCCTTCCAATTAGAATCCTTCGCGCAAAATTAACTGTCAAAGTGTGCTTTCGATGTAATTGTACTTAAAGGTGCGGTATTTCCATCTTAGGGTTTAACTTGAACTACAAAAATTTATCATAGAAATCAGTATGTTTTCGTTCAACCTTAACCCGTAGATGAATATACTCAGCACCATTTACTGGAAAGTATAATTTAATTAATATTAATGAAAACATATTTATTTCAAAAATAAAATGATTAACATATATGTCACTTCAAAATTATTTTCTCCAATTACACTAATATATGAGATTTTACAACCTTATAAAATAGTTTAATTTAATAAATTAAACAACCAACAAGAATTTTTATGTATATTCATACGAATTGATAAAACGATTATATAGTTTCAATAAGCATCTAGTCATTATTTAAAATTCCTGGTTTTCACGGAACATCTATTAACTACATAGTTTGGGAAACCCTGTTCTACACATACCTATCCTTCGGAGGGTTCTTTCAAATTTTTAAGTACAAAATAGGAATCGCGGACCAAAACGTTTGAGAAACGCTGCTTTATATAATCTGTTTTGGTAATAATTTAAGTAGTTTCCATGAGATGGCATAGTGGGTGTTTGTTCGTAATATTTCTGATTTTAAATTCGTGGATCAACCGAAGTATGAAGGAATTGATTTGGTTCTACATATTCATGTGCATAAAATTACGTATCATCGTTATGTTAAAGTACAAGGTGACTGGTAATTAATGAATTCTGACTGGACCTAATCAACATCATTAAATATTTAAATTACAACTGATATCGATGAATAATAAAAGAGAAAACCGCATGTCTTTAGCGACAGTGGAGGTCCAAGATCAGGTAGGAAAGGTATTAACGAAGGAGAGCTGCATTTAAAGCTTGTCCCCAGAAAGTGGAATATCCAGAAAGACGTAAATTTCATATTTGAAGATCAAATTATGTGTGTTTATAGTGATTGTTGATTGATGTCTGTAAGAGATCTGAAAACGAAAGCATTTAAGGTGATTTGTAACCGAAGCCGGATATTAAATATCATCGCCGTTGTGTGACTGAAAGTAAAACAAACAGTAGGAAAAAAGTGCAGCGATTACGTGAAAGCAAAAATGGGGCCACCGGGGATATGGGTCAGAGATTCATTGGACCCATCACGTCTCCTCCGCTTCTCTGCATTTCTTTATTTTCTTTTCTTTTTTTATAACTAATCATATTTGCCCGTGAAAAAAAAACAGTGCACTTATAAGGCACACATAATGGGTTATATAACGAGCACACGCGCGACCTTGTTATGTAAGGTGGATGTCGGTTTTCGAACATGAGCGGCGATCTTGGGATTGAGCACGTTATCAGTGCAGCGGAAGGCGGGATTTGCATTACCGATGTGCATTATATACTTTGATGGACTGGTGAGGTAAAGCCTCCGGCATTGGTTGATATCTGGACTCAAAGCGGATCAACTGACCCATTGACTTTGTTTTCCAACGTTACGATGATCAATTGTTATCAATGATAAACGGCGTCCTAATCAACGGACGGGGGCCATTAGTTACTGGAACAAAGAAACGCATTGAATGGACATTACGAAATTTCGACTAATGTGCGTTTCTTGTCCATCCGGTGTTTTCCTTTAGTCGCGCACTTTTTGTTTATACTCCGTTCTATTACATTCTAGAGCGTTCCCAGTTTTGCCTGTTGGTTTGTTTTATTTATTTTTTTTCCTTCCTTCGATTATTGGGCCAAAGTTCTTCGACATCAGACCGGAGGATCAGCAAATATTGAATACCCCAAAGTCCGCGACCTGCGGCTTTTCTTCTTCTTCTTCATTTTTTTTCTCTGATCGGACCCGAACCTCGTGCACACACGCATATGTTCTCCTCTCCTTTCCTCTTCAACCTGTTAGTCATTACCGTGACCTTCTTAAGCGGTCCCAGGGTCACGCCGTCTAATAAGATTCCTCCTACTTACGTCACTTCGATTTTTCGATCTCTTCGCGCGCGCTCTCAGGACAATCCCGAGATTTCGACCATTAGCCTTGGAATTAGTAAAAATTGGATTTACATTTTATCTTTATTGTTTTTTTTTACTTGATTTGATTATTATTTTTTTTACTTCTTCTTACATGTAATTTATGCCGGTGGTCCTGAGGTTCCTATTAATTCAGATATAAAAATTGAGTCGTAAATTTCGACATTCATTATTTGACATAAAAATTGTACTATGAAAATAACTCTTAAAATTTTTAAATTTAAATACAACTTTTAATATTAGCTGACACTATGTACTTGAAATGATATGCTTCTATAGATTAAGTTGACAAGCTTGTAAGTATCGCATCAGAAGATAAATATAACAAAACTGTTATATTTATAAAGAATCAGTTGGATTTTGTACGTTTTATTCAGTAATAGTTATAAATATTAATAAAGCCTTTAATGAAATTATTAATACCTTACAATTGTTGCATAATGACTGATTTTTGAATAATTTTTGAAACTTTATGAGAGCAGTAAAGATTTATCATTTGATTATATATAATTCTGCAGCAAAGAGTGTAGTAAATACTGAACTTACCGTGAATACCAGAGAACTTGCTATGCCCATTTTTGGGTCGCTTTTTAAGGCGTTCAGGAATACCGCACATTCGGGAGAGAATTTCATACATCGCACCTTTTTGTTCATTTCTTCTCTTGAGCCAGGAAATAAATTCGGGTCTTAATTCGCGAGTCGTGTAAAAAAAATATACACATATAATGTGTGCTGTATGATCATAATGAGTAAACGTAAGCGATTCAAGGAACGCACATAAATTCACGTTTGCAGCAAGTACATTTTGTGAAGCGCACGTCTCTTGTGAAAACAAAAACAAATACAAAACCCGTCTTCCAGGGAGCAGGAATAAAAAAAAACGAACGATGAAGAACATGGGAAAAGTGAATTTTAACAAAAGTTACAAATAAACATTTTTATTTTATGATGCTCACACATTACGATATAAGAATTCATTCAATTCAATTAAGAAAAATAATTAATTAATTCTTATTTTCAAGTTTTTTACTGTAATTACTCTAAAAAAGTAAGAATTTTAAAATAAAAATCATGTTAATTGTTGTAAAACAGATCAGTTGAGCAATCAATATTATATGAAGACTTTCTATTCAATCAGGATAGGAATCCTTCAACAAAAATTCAATGATTTTAAAAGGCTCGGATAAGAGAAAAAAATCGAGAACAGACATATCATTGTCTGTGTCTTAACAAAAAAAATGTTGGTCCAGACTGGCAAAAAAATTGTCTTAGGCAATCATGTAGCGATGATCATGTAGCCTTGTGCATTGCCATTTGCTCTGATGGTAATCTATGAATGGAATTAGAATTTTTGATTGTGCAAATGAGTCACAAATGTGAAGTGCACAAAAAATAATATATATGTTTAGCAGGTTTTGCGAAAAAAATAAAATAAAAAAATAAACATAGACGTGTCTGCATTAATTTAATGGTTGTTAGCCGAGGATTCAGGTATGTCAGGTTCAAACTTAGGAAGCAAACGTGGTATGCAAATTATAATTTATGATTTAGAAAAAAAAGCATACTCAGAGGAAAATAAATTAGAAATTCAATTCTAATAACTTTGAATAAATCGTTTGCAATTTTACGTTATTTTTTTTTCTGGTTTTTTTTTTGGTTAATTCAATAATAACTTTGGATGGATAATCAGTAATAATGTTTGTTTGTGAAAGTAAAAACGCAGATTCATTCATTGAAAAGTATAGGCATTTTCGTTTAACGTAACTAAACATTTTGCAAATCAATAAAAAAAAACGATTTCTTCAAATATATTCAATAAAACCTGCTTTTTTTTTCTAAAAAAATAATAGAAATTTAATTGATAAATGATTATAAAGTCACGTATAGAGAAAGCAAACAAAAAACATTCATTCACTAAAAAGTAATAGGTAAAAAGGCAAAAAATAGTATTAATTAATTGAAGAAGAAGTAATTACTTTTCAAAATATAATAAATGACAATGATTAAAATGAATAATTTACTAGATTTTTTAGTGTATATAGTCAAAAATAAATAAAAACTGATTAATTTTTGGTTGGTATGAATTATTACCATTTAGAAAATTAATTAATTAAAGAAAATATAATGAATTTACAAACATGTTTATAATAGTAAATTTGTACAATATTTTGTCTGATAAATATCAATTTAATTGGAGGATTTGGATTAAGTATTTGAAATAGCAGCTGTAATCTGAAGTTAATTACATAATATGTAATATGAACAACACGAAAATAAATAAACTAATGAGAATTAAATTATATCAATTATTTCTAAGAAATCATTTATATTACAAATTATTTAGAAATATGTAATATACTTAATTATAACTGGTTTAATTATAAGCTTTAAAACGATTTTTAATGATATAGATTATTAATAAATATGTTATGATTGTTTGAATGAATCATCTAATAACATAGGTATGGTATTTTGATGTTAGCATCGTCTACGTTCGCCTTTGTCCTTCTCTACCGATTTATTAATGTATTGTTCAAGAGACGAATTTTGACCAGCTCAACCTGTAGACTATTGGACAATAGTACTTCAAGGAAGGGCGTATTTAGTCTGCTGTACGAGCTTTCAAGGACTCCCGTCGGAAAGCCATGGAATTCTTTACATAGTACAGATACATGAAAAAAAACTTTTGTTTCATAAAGATTTTAAATTTTTGTAATTGTGAAAACACTTTTCTTTACAATTATTACGCTTATTTCAATTAAATTTATTGAAAACTACAACAAAAAAAACACAATGTCTTTAAAATTATAAAGTTGACAAATTAAAAACTTTCAATTTACTATTGTTGCCTTCATACACTTTTATTTATAAATATAATTATAAGTAAAATTCAGGTTTTAAATTGTATACATTTTACAATTATTGTTTTTAAAGCAATTAGCTTATTTATTTTTAATCAGAACTAGAAGTCAAAACATAGTATTTTGAACCCTCCTTCAATCCTTTTATACCTATAATTATACCATTCTCTCTTTTTCTCAACATCGCTACTTTTTTTCACAATATTTATGAATTAATTGTATATATTTATCTTGTCCATAATATTAAAAATAATCTTCTCGAGAGGAAAAACCAAGGTCAATAGCCCTTTGGCCAGATGTTATTTATTTAGAATTACAGTGTTTTTTTTGGGTTTATAATTTTTATGTTTTGTTATATTTTTGCACAATGAATTATTATAATTATTGTTATTACACATCCTAGAATGAACATCAATTTATTGTAAAAAATATTTCTTTTATATTTACAGTCCATTCCGCTTATTCGGGACAAATCCTAAAGAATGGAAACAAAAGCGAGCAATCGTGATAAGTATACTTTGTCCCGATTTAGCGGAATTAATAGAAAAACATTGTATAAATTTATGAATTAATTGTATATATTTATCTTGTCCGTAATATTAAAAATAATCTTCTCGAGAGGAAAAACCAAGGTCAATAGCCCTTTGGCCAGATGTTATTTATTTAGAATTACAGTGTTTTTTTTTGGGTTTATAATTTTTATGTTTTGTTATATTTTTGCACAATGAATTATTATAATTATTGTTATTACACATCCTTAGAATTAGTCCATTCCACTTAATCAGGACAACCGCTTATTCGGGACAAATCCTAAAGAATGGAAACAAAAGCGAGCAATCGTGATAAGTATACTTTGTCCCGATTTAGCGGAATTAATAGAAAAACATTGACTTTATAATTAAATTATTTCTAATGAAAACTGAAACTTAAATATTATATTTAGAAATATCACACATTTTTTTAAAGAGACCTATTTTTTGTTATTGCAATAATTTCTTACAGTAATTAGCTTTTTTTCTAGTTATGATCAGGACTAATATATTTTTTCTCAAATACTTCTATATGATATGATATGTTATTTGTAGTCAAATTCCAATGGATAAATAATAATTTTGGTATAAATAATGCATTTGTTTTGTTCGATAAGTCTAGAGCTTTAATTGGTCTGGTCTCTCTGGCGAATCATAAATTTCGATCGAATTTAATTAACACACACATATACACACGCGCTCTCCGAAGAATTATTAATATTGAAGACCTTCTGTTTCTAATTTTGCAATAAATCTTGTAACCTTGCTTCGCATATTCTGGCCATTATTTCACAATACTTTACAAGTTTAACCCTCAAACCAATTTTATATACACACATCTATATATATATAATATACATAAAGCTTTTTTTTTGTCCGGTCTCTCCGTTCAGATTAGGAATTGACTTAACCTAGCCCAACTTATTATGCCATTTTTTTTCATCTTGTTTCTGTTGTTTCTCTCGCGCCGCCTTCCATAAATAAAAATGTAACATTGGACTTGAAATTGAAGGCGACTCGTGAAACTGGCTCTTAACATTCCGAGACCAGAACTCTCTCACACACTCACGCAGGTAGCCACAAAACACACCTTTCAAAGCGCGGACATCAGTTCAAAAAATTGCGCAACTAGGAAACCCTTGTAAAATTAGGTCATATGAGATTACCGGGACAACGATTTCATGTTGCAGGGTTTAGGTTCTGAACCGTTCCATATAATTGTATATCATCAGGATAATTTGGTTAAAAATTAGGTCAAGATGCACTATCATTAGAGTAATACCTATGGTTTATATAACCAAAAGCATCGTTATCAAATCTTTTGATAAATATATAATTAAGGAATCTATATAATTTTTAACACAGTTGTTTAAACTATTGTCAATGTTATATAATTTCGTTTTTTTTAAATACAATTGTTATACAAAGTGAAACAAGAGCATAGATTGAGCAGACAGTGAGACTAAAATCCGCGGCCCTTGAAAACGCCATGATTTATTCAAATCAAGGTCATCCACATAATTCCAATCAATTACGAGAACGTAGCTCCGAAATCGTTTTCGATTATTATATATGTAGTCGGATTACTCATATGTTTTAGATCTAACTATAGGTGATTCAATTTACTAGACTTAATATTGTATAATAATGATTCGTTAAATTCAAGGTCAATTCGTTAAAATTGATTTCGATTGGTAAATTTTGTATACAAACAATAATTTGTATTTGTTACTAATCCATATTTTCAAATTATCATAGTACACACAAAAGTATATGCAATTCTGTATTATTTACAAAATGTTTATATTGATCATCAGCAAAAAAAATTAGAGATCAGAAGAGATTAAGAATTCAATTATTTTAAGTGCTCGAATGTTACCATTGGTTAAAGTCAAGGTCATCAGAGATCCACGCTTCTAAAGCGATTATTGAAACGTAGGAAAAGTTTCTATTTCAAAGAAAAAAAGTGCATTTAAATAAAGATGTCCAATTAATTTCTATGAAAGTAAATTAAAATGTACTTTTTTTACTATATTTTTATATTATTGAAGGTGGTGTGAAATAAAAAGAAATAGTTCGCCCAAGGAGCAGTTTATATAATAAAATACAAAATAATATATTCAGTCTCAAAACATATAAATAACATTGGGAGACTACAAGTTAAAAATATAAATAACTAATTTATTTTTTACACAAAAAAAAATAAAATTCAATTCACAAAATGGAAAATATATACAAGTGCATGAGAGTAATCATAACATAATAACGACAATAAAACGTAAAATTAAGGAGCAAAAAAATAATAAAATAAATCAAGTCAATAATTAGTAATTACATGTGCTGGTGATGTTGGGCTCCGCGTAGCGCCCTTCGTAATTGTGAATTTTTCTGCGAGAACAACTAGTCAAATAGAAGAACAAAATGAAGAGAGAGAAGAGAAATGAGAGTAGAAAATATAAAAGACTCGACCAAGACAAACTTAATAGTACTAATAATAAAAATAATAATAATGGAATTAAAATCTTAAATGTTAAATTATAATTAGTAGAATACAAAACAAAAAAAATATTAATACAAAATAATAAAACGATTGTGTGTATGTATGTATGTGTTTGCGTGAGTTGCGTTTACGAATCTTCGAGGTGTACTATATATTTTTTTTTGTTCCTGGATGATGTTTTTCCCCGAAGACGTGTTTACGGGGTGAATAGAAGCCTCCCTTAAATGATAAAACTTAAAAAAAAACAACAAAAATCGTACCCTAAATATTGAAACAATAATATTAATAATATTGTGTATTATTAAGAATTTAAAATATTTAAAAGAGAAAACAAACAAACAAAATATATATCAAATATAAAATTATTCAAATAAAGATATAAAAGAATATAAGAGCAATAAGGTCGATTTTCGTTGTTCTAGTTTACTTGTTCCTTGGGGTTAGCTTAAGCTTGAAGCAGTCTGGTGGTACGGCCACGCATCCCGGCCGAAGCTTTAGGTCACAGGCTGGTTCGATGTCGTATTCTTGAAAGAGTGTAGTCAGAAGGATGAAGCTGAAGCTCTGAACGAGCCTCTGTCCGATACATGTTCTTTTGCCGGTGCTGAAAGGGATGAAATGTGCTGGCTTGACGACGTTCCCGTTTGGAGACAAGAATCGTTCAGGCTTGAACTTCTCCGGTTCGTCCCAATAATCCTCGCCCACGTTTAATTCGTAGTTGTTGACAAAGATGACCGTGCCCTTTTCAATGGTGTAGCCATCGATCTCTGTGTTTAAGGTCGCAACGTGCGGGACGATGGGCGAGCTCGCCGTCCTTAAGGTCTCCCAGATGGTGGCCTCAGTGTACGGCATCGACGCCTTATCGAACAGTGTCGGTAATCGCTTACCACCAGTTACAGACTCGACCTCCTGTTGTATTCTCTTGACAACCTCCTTGTGCTTCACGACGCAAGCGAGCGTAATCATGACAAGGTTACCGATAGCCGAGTGTCCACCCAAGAAATCCTCCAGCTCGAAGATGATATGCTGCCAGTTCAGGTTGGGATCCTCGTCCAAGTGCATGAGAAGAGCATCGGTGAAGTCGCGTGGCGGTAGGTTATGATCCAAAGACAGCCTATGCTCATCGATGATGCGAGCCAGAATAAACTTCCTGATATCCGAAGCCCAAGAGGAAAGCTTCTCCATATGTCCTTTGTAAATTGGCAACAACCACGGCAAGAAATCCACAGCGTATCCTTGGTTGATTTCCCAGAAGATCTCGTCGAAGGTGCGAACCACCTTCTTGAAATCGCTGTCGTCGTAGTTGAAGCTCGTCGAGCACATATACTGCGTAAACATGTTAGCGCATGCAGCCAAAATCATCGGTTTCAGCTCGATCGGTTGCGAGAAGTCCTTCTTTTTCAGCTCAACCAGAAAAACGGAGACTTCTTTGCAGCCGACCGCATTGACATGGTCATACTGCAAAGAGGTAAACCTTGGGGAGCAGTACGTTCTCGCGATGCTGCGCCTCGTCTTCTGCAATGATGACCAATCGCACAAAGCCAGTGCTGTAACAGAACAAGAAAAGAACATCGTAAAAGTGGAATCGATAACAAGAAAAGGAAAGAAAAGCAACAGCATATCAACAAACAACAACAACAACAACAAAAACCAGAGAGGCTGTCTTCATTGTAAACTAGTTCCTTATTGCTTATTTTATACACGCCAAGTCAAACAGGCTTTAGATGAACCGTTTTTTATACTATTTATTTTATTTACTTTTTCGCTTCAACAGTGAAAGGATAATTTTGGGTGGTGGCGCGTCTTTTCTTTTTTTTTTATTCTTTTGCCTTCGGTCGAGGAGGTCCAAAAATAAAAATTTAAATAAAATGAATCGAGAAACCGCAGGGAAGATATTTTTATATATAGAGAGAGAGATGCATATATATGTATGTGGATACATAAAGATATATAAGCGAGTTGTGTGTCTGGCCGTGTGTGTGTGCGGGTAACCACCGCGGATTTTGCTAACGGTGATTTGTCCTTGGCCTCTATCACTTCGTCTCTTTTTTTCACTTTGATTTCTCCCATGTTTCCAGCCTCTTTTCTTGTGCGCCTTCTTCGGCTCTCGCGGAGAAGACGCACTTTCGAGATTCATCTAAGCAACTTCTTAGATGTTGTGCCCCGACCCCGAGAGACTTCAAACCAGTTTTTCGATGATTTACATACACCGATATTTGTCATTATACATTAGATATATATATATGTGGATATGTATATATACATATATATATATATGTATGCAAATATATGAGTGCGAGTTTATTTTTTGATTGTCGTTTATTTATTCATTTTGTGGTTGGTTTCTAAGCAGCAGCCATCACGAATATTGCAGAAAATAAACAAAGGCAATGAAAATTTACGATAACGGGCTGCGCATCCCACACACGTCGATTATATAACGATCTCAGGACGAGAACTAGTTTCGTTTTGATTTTAGTTTAATGGCTAAGAGAGTTTCAAGTTCAAGTTCAGGGCTATCTAGTTGTAGTACAGAGTGAATGAATAATCTCTGCTAGTAAAAGTTCTTTCTTTCTTTCATTGCTTCCTCCGTCCGAGATGCAATGCAGCTACCAGCATGCGCTTCCTCGCGTTTTGTAATCTTTTATATAATTTGTTTTGCTGCCGTCGTCCTTATTGTTTGCGTTTCGTTTAATTTCATTCTCTTTTCATTTAAATTATTTCGCTTTTTTTGTTTGTTTGTTTGTTTTCATTTTACTTCTTTCGAGGAGAGTTTATTTATAAACGGCAAGGACGCAAAAGGGCGACACGGTTATTTTCGTTTCGTTTGTGAATGCGTAATTGGAAAGCAATGTCATTATCGTGAAGTCAGGGTTGCTGTTCGTCTGTACGTACGCCCCTGATGAATCGGAACACTCTTTCTTTCGGTCGGCGCGCGGTCTGTTGGTAGCGGAGATTGAGGATTTCGCTTCGAAAATAGCGAAGTTTACTGTAAAACAGGCAACCATCGAAAACCCGGAAGTCTTCGCTGAATATATTCACCTCGGCGACCGCAAGAGTTTAGCGCTTGATCGCACGTTGCTATCTCCAAGCACCGCTCACGCGAATGTATAAATTCGCAGCATCCGAATCACTGGCCCAATCTTATGAATATCAGTTGCTTTAACATGCGCTTTTGCTCTTATTTTATTTTAATTATTTTCTTTGATTTGATTATGGATGGTACTTACAATTGTTGCGGTCGCCTCCGAAGAGCTTATGGAACCTGATGAAGTCGGGTCGTCCACCGAAGTCTGCCCCCTTGGTGATCAGCACCTCCTTGATTAGGTTGAAGTTGTTCACAACGACGCACTTGGAGGTGCCCAGGGTGATGCTGAAGACATCTCCATACACCTTGCTCAAGCTGGTGAAGGCTTGGAAAGGCGTTTCGTGCTCACCTAGCAGATGCAGACTTCCGATCACTGGCCATGGTTTCGGTCCCGGCGGCAGATTGGTGTCCTGTTTGCGCGGTTTCGTGAACCAGTAAACCAATATTAAGGTGAGAAACGCGAGTAATGTAAGCATGTTACACACTGTTCACGCAACACTCACGAATGACAGACTTGTACTGATACCAAACTAAGCTACCCTGTTAATGACGTTCGGCTCTTGTACTTGCTGAGCTAGTCACCGACCAATCACGGACAATCCGCACCCCCCACCCCAGCCATGGGGTAAGCTGTGATTTGCAGATCGATGCAGCCAGTGTTTCGGCCGCCCTCGACACCTTTGCCACGTACCGAATCGTCCACGAATCCAAAAGAATAAAACAAGAAACAACGCACATAGTAAAAATATAAATAATAAGTACAAAATACAACTAACAAATAAAGTTAAAGGACGCAATTAATTCAACCCTTTACACCAATAACCCATATTAACTATAGCAAAAAACAAAGTCAAGAAATATAAAGCGCTTTATTTCTTTTAATACTAATTATTATTATTAACAAAATCCTATACATTATCAATTATTTATTATTGTAATGAGCTAAATATTTATTATTATCATCTTATATTTTTTTTCTCGATTTCTTCACTTTTACTCGTCTCGCTCTTAACTTGCACTCGTTCAAGAACCGGAGCAATTTATCCCAAGCAGTGAAAATGAAATACATACCATACAAGCATGCACACAACACACACACTCACAAATACCGTGAGTGGAGAAGCGTACTTTTATTACGGCTAGTATGTATATGTTTAAATTCTCCATCCTCTTCGGACGCGAAGAAGATCAGAGCCTTTGAGGAACAAACAAGGACCAAACAGAGCACCGAAAACAAACAAAAATAAAATGTAAAAAAATATATAAAAACGAAAATAAACGAGCTGCGGGTACAAAAAGAAGGTACAAAAAGGATAAATGTTGCCGGCAAGGCCCCAAACTGCAACGCCGAAAAGCGTACAAATAAAATGCAAGACTTGTCCTGCGCTCGGCTTCTTGGCCACCAGCCGCGCACTTGGTTCGGATGAAACGCATCTTGAATACAAAACCATTAAATCAGATGCCACCTGGATGGACGTCCTCCCCGAATTCAAGAACTCGCATCCAATATTCATAATTATTATCCTAAAACTATTTATGCGTATCTGCAAAATAAAAGCGCATATATATGTATGTGCGACCTACGCAAATCGTCGTCGTTGCAATTTTCCTCGCAGATCCAATTTTCCCATCGCAGGTTTCCCGTGGCACTTACCGCGAGATTGGACTCCGAGGAAACTTCTTCCTTTTCTTTTTTTTATTTTTTCTTGTTCCTTTCATCATTAAGTTAATTGCTCGGAGCTCGCGAGATTAGAAGCACTTCTCAAAACTAGTAATTCATTCATGTTAATCGATTCAGTTCTTTTGTTCGTTTCATCCTGCGAGATCCAATAGCTTTGCAATCTGCGCTCAAGCTAATATCACTCAAATCAAAGACCACTGGAACCTTGGGAAACTTCAATTGCAACAACAGTGATTTCATATTATAATCAATTTCATTTACTTTATTTATCATTATTTTTCTATTACATCTTAGTTTAATTACGAAAGACGTTAATTAATATAAAGAAACATATAATTTTTTGTTTATATGTCGTTTTATATTATATTGAAGTATAATAATTAAGAACTTGCACGAGATATAGAATAAGAAAAGAAGAGAAAGGAACGAAAGAATTACGCATTTAGATATAATACGCATATATTATTTAGACTTAAATCTTCAAATAATAATTAGATTATTTAAAAAAATATTTAAATTATGAATATTTGTGCTGAACAAATTATGTAATAAATTTGTTAAAAAAAAACTAATATTCAATTTTATAACTTGCATTTTTATTTCAAATCTAATTTTAATTATTCTCATTAATTCGTTTAAAATAAATATTTATAATATTTTGTTCAATTGGTTTGATATAAAATTTATTAAAACGTTTGTGTTTTTTCAAAATGCAAGGATTACAAAAAAGAAAAACATTTAACACATATTCTTCAATTCACGTAAATATGTATCAAACGGTTGAAATGTGTTTAGTTTCAACTTATTGAACAAAGAAATATGTAATTCTATATCGTCGCATTTCTTGCAGAAATATAATGTGATTTTATTTTATTTTATGGAAATTATTAAATCTTTTGTGTTAATAACAAAATAAATTATTAACCATAGCTATAAATAACCTGTTTCAATAATATTTATTATAACAATAATTATTTATTGCTCAAAAGATTATTATTAAGTCCGATGTTTACTACATTGTATTTATTAAGTAACCAATAACATTCATAGTCTACTACATCATGTCTCTTGTTTTTACTTAACAAATTTATGTAGAGAGTTTTATTCTGTAATCAAAGTTACTTACCAATTATCACGTAGTAACGAAATATTACTTTTCCAAAGTAAATATTTAAAACAAATGTCTGTAATTTTAGTCATTTTTATTCTAAATTACTAAAGAAAAACAGCTTTAGTTAAATATAATATAGTTGTAGGCAGCAGTAATTAACGAATGCTGGATTTATTTTTAGAAATATTTTTTTCTGATTTTGGGTTTTCATTCCTTCGAATCGAGTTAATTGAAATTTATTAATAAACTTGAAGATATATACATGTATAACATCCGGTTTATTATTTAATATAAAATTAATAAATAAGTAAAAAAATGTTATTTATATATATATCAATGTATACCTTGAGTAACTTACTAATAATCGTATTTCGATGGGAGGAAATTGAATCATTTAATTAGAATTTATTAATGAACCTGAGTGGATAAGAGTGGACAAAAACGAATACACAAGAAGACAAGAAAAACATTAAAAATGTATTATTGAAAATGTATAATTTTGATTAAAAATAATTATATTTTTTTATTAAAGGATATTAATGACAATGATGTATTTGATTTGAATTTTTTGTTTCTATTTTATTTGAATAAAATATTAAATTAATACCCAGTGTTGATACTTGTTGATAATGTTCTAAATTTTATTGAAAGATTATGATGGAATGATTATAATATTAAAAATGCAAAGAAACAACAGATACATTAACTTTTTGCAGCCATTCGGAAATAGTGGTCGGTCAGTTCTCGGAGGTCAAGGAGAACCCCACCGGGTAACAATTTTCGTGTAATCTACGTTGATGGGGAAATCCATCATATTGACATCAAACTGTGGCCGCGTAACTGTTTATTATTGTTTTGAAAGAAAGGTATTTTAATTGAACTAAAAAAAAAATCGTAAACACAAAGACACAAAGCAAAATAAAAACAGACAGTAAAAGATACACATGCAAAAAAATATACGATTCAAGAAAGATATAACTGTTTTCTCCCTGACTATACATGGGTTAATTAATTCTTGTGGTATTCATAGTATTTTGGGAATTACTCAATGAAACTGTGTGTTTTCAGTGAGAGGACAAACTTCGGAGAGTGGGCGAGAAAGAGCTCGTAACTGTTCACAAATCGTGTTGTTGACAAAATATTATTTTAGGGTTCTCTGCGTTCTCGAATAACAACAACAGAATCGCTGTTTCTTTTCTTTTTGTACACTTTTCACCTGATTTTCAATAATATTGATCATTGTTTTTGTTTTTCGTTCAAAATAATATTTATTCTCGAAACGTAAAAAAAAACAGATACAATTACGTAAATCACAAGTGTAATCAGTTAAATACAACATAATGGCTTTTTTTTCCTTACATAAATTAATGAAATAGTGAGTTTCTTTGGGATACAATAACTGCATTATGAATTTATTTGAAGATCAAAGGTTTATTTGGTTTCGTTCGAAAAAATTGTGAAATAATGGGTTATTTGATTAAATTTCTTAAAATTTTGTCTAAGAAGTGTTTATCATTGTGGGTCATATGAAATCGTTTTCATGTATGTAGATATGTGAAAGAATGCCTTTCCAAGTGCATATATCAATTTACATAACTTCGAGACTAAACAAAACAAGATTACTTACAATGAGTCAAGTATTTACATTTCTCTATTTAAATTTTCATTACTTTACTTTAATTGAACATTTTTTTATTTATTACGTGCAAATTTTAATTAGTTCCATAAAAATTATTACAAATTATTTTAATTTATTCAGTTGTATACTTTTCAATTGCAAATACTAGAATACATTTAGCAGATTTTCGATTTATTTTGTGCAAATTTTATTTCAGATTTTTTTTTTAAATTAATGTTATGATTTTTTCTTCATTTGCTTGCTGTTATTATTGAATATATTTGCCAGTGTTTTGACAGTCTCACGCTGTAATTACTACTGAATGAACGTTGGCAAACAATTCAATGTTTTTGTTTTATGTAATATTGCAGACGTTTGCATAAAAATGGTTTGGAACTACGCGAGTGTGCGTATGTATTTTGGAAAGTTGCTTTTGCAAATTTCGGCCAAGAGAAATTGGGCAAGCCTTGATAGCTTATGATAATATTATAAATGATGATGTCTTTGCTGATAATGATTCTCATGAAGGTTAAATTGGGTAAACCAGCAAGCTAATGATGATGTGTGTATTATTGTGTAGTTCATGATGATTATTCTTATGAAGATCAAATTGGTAAACCAGGTAATTTTTTAATAATGATGATTCTCATGAAGATTAAATTGGAGGAGAATAAATTGGAAAATCCTATCTAGATTATGATAATGATGTATATCATGATGATGAGTCTTACGAAGGTTAAATTATATAAACAGCTTATGATGATTTTTTTTAATGATGATAAAGGTTACATTTGGTAAACTAATGATGATGATTATTTTAATATTGATGATGTTGTTCAAGATGATAATTTTTGGAAAAGGTAAAATTGTAATAATATTATTTATGATGATGATGTTGTTTATAATAATGATAATTCTCATAAAGGTTATTATGGTTCGTCTATGATAACTGTAAATCTTGGTTTAATAATGTGTTTACCTGAACATCTGGTGATCTTTCTCTTTACAAGAGATCAACAATAACAAATTATTGGTGAAGATATAACTGTTTAAATAATACTCTCTTTTTCTACGAAATACGCGTTGTATAATCGAAATGCTTCTGTAGAGAGTAAAAAACCATTTACATATTTATTAATGGGAACGTAAACAAATCCTGCTGGTCGCCTTGTGGAGGCATGCATCCTAATCAGGACAACAACAACAACAGCAAAAAGAAGATGAAGAATGAGGAGAAGAAGAAGGTAACAGGCGAATGTTGAGTGCCGCAGGGAATAGAAACAATCCGCACGGGAAAGAGTGGGACGGAACACCAGAAAATCCAGTTCTAATTTCAATCCCATTTCATTTACGTAATAACAAGTCCCCGGATGGACAAAAAGAAGGACAAGACCAAACGACATAGGTCAGTTTCCAGCAGCTATTTTGAACAAGCGACATGTGCGCAAACATTCTTATTATTGATTTTCCTCTCCACTAGGTGACCGAAAATGAGTCCTTACCGAAAAACAACAACATCCGAAGAACAGGATGGAACAACAAACGTTTATTTATAAGTTTTTCACTGGTATGCGGATCTCCGACGAAAAATACGTTTTTTTGTTTTGTGTTGAATCCTGAGACACACTTTGCCTTTTGTTATGGTTATTGTTATTATCCAACCAGTGGTGTAATTCGGATTGTCAAATAAAATAACAATCTTTGACGACACGCCAGACCGAAAACAAAATATTTTATGTGTACCTATTGATGCAATACTGGGAACGTTGAGCAAGTCCCACCATTTATTATTGAATCTAACGAACGGCGAAATTATAATGAAATGTTAAAAAAAACAACTGAAGCTGATGCTGAAAACAGAATTGATCAGTGTTATTTGATCATACTTTGACCCATACAATAATTGATATCATTCAATTATTTTGAACAACGTTACTCGAAACAATTGTTTTTCAATCATTCAGCTGACAGTTAAAAATAGATTTGTTGAAAAATATTTGTGTGTTGCATTTGAATCTCAGACAATTTTTTAATGATTTACATCATTTACAAAATTACGTAATATTTATTTACTAAATTAGAGCATATTTGATTTTTTTTTTATAAAAGTTTTTTATATCCTAAAACCGCTTCTCATACAAAATTATGGTTTTTTTACTTACAGTATTGTCTCGACCATAAGACTAGGGTTGCTGAACCGGGAATTCACTAAAAAAAATTCCCGGGACCCGGGATTTATCGTTCGAGATTTGAGAAATTTGAAAATTCACTGTGTATATATTAACCATCTTCGAATATTTTGTCATCTGTATTTAAATATAATTATAACAAGCGTCTGCTTTGACTAAGCAGACGAGTCCCGAGAATTCCCGGGAAAGCCTTACACAGTTGTCTCGTATCCCGGGAATAAAAGAATGTCAATGTCAAGACTGAGCAATACTAGATAAGACGCATCTAAACAAAACGATTTAGAATCTGGACAATTTGTTTTCTTTCTATAATTGATATCTAATAAATGTTTCTATTGCATTCAAATTTTAAACACTTTCATCGTTAAACAAATCTTAACTTAAACATATTTATGGTTATTAGTACTTTCCTATTTTTTGACGTCCATTTTTTTCTCTTAAAATCGCAGAACTTAGTAGTTTATTGTATTTTATCATCCAGAAAATAGGTTAATTTACAATATTTATTAATAATTGAGTACAAAACGAAAGAAACTATTTCTGTCAAAACTTCTACATCATACATAGTAAAAGTATTAGATATTCAGATGTACTAAAATATGTGAAAAGGGTGTGTCTGTGACTCTATACCTGTTGATCTAGCGGGGATGAGTTTAAACATTGACGTGAAATACGATTATACTTGAATATGTATTAGCTTAGAGCAGACGCAACAGGTTGAACAGGTAGAGGGTGAGAGGCTATAACAATCAAGTACCAAGCTTAATGTGATTTTGGGTTAATCTCAGTCTTTACTATATCATGTTTATTTGTATGGAATTCAATTACTTAGATTCATCCTTATCATCGTCGGGCTAAGGTTGATCAGCTTATCCAATGAATTATTATGGACAATAGTTGGAGGTTAAATTGGATATAGATATGTATTACAATTGTAATAAATAATAGACATGTTGTACATGTAATGAATTGTAGTGTTATTTATTAAATAAACAAACTTCTGTGATGCAGATTTATTGTTTATATTACGTTCAATGGAGCGAATGTTTTGTTGAGGTCTGAGGACAAGAACAGTAAAAAATATTATTGGATCGTGGATGTCAAAACAATGTTGAGTTATTATGATCAAACATGAGACGAGAAATAACAATGCGGGAAAACAGTGCACAATATTTATTTTATTTCGTACATAATCTAAATACGTAATGCCATCATTTTGCTCCTCTTCTTTTTTTGTCCACACACTCATAAATATTTGTGTATTCTTTAGTAAATCCAATGAAAAAGCTACTGTTTAAAGTTTTAACTTTATTTTTGTTTTAATTTGTCTTAATTTTCATTTGTATTTTATACAATAAAAATTTAAAATTATGCAAAATTAAAATTGACAAATATTTCTATTTCATTCAAATCATCAACCACAATTCGGAAACTTAGGTAATATATTTTTTTTAAAGAAAACTTATACAATTTTTTAATTACTTTTTTTTCACGATCAAGCGTACCGAGAAATTGCTTTTCGCATGAAAGTTGAGAGATTTGAAGATGTGTGAGTGTACACAATGAGTCACAATTGTTAACAATAAAGCAGTAGCATTCTCAATTTCATGTCTGTGTTACAAAAAAAAAAGCAGAGGTTATCCTTTTTTTTTCTGGTGACTCATTAAGAAATAAATAAATCTTAACCACTTAATAATTAATATAATCAAATTTTGTAATTGAATCTATTTGTTATAGTATTAATTTGTATATGAATATGAATTATATTACATCATTGTCACAGATTTGACTTTTTTTGCGATTTTTTTTAATGACAAAATGGAAAAAACTTTTGCTTTCCGTGCTGATTCTAAGAAAAATTGACGATTTAAATAAATTAGGAAAGAATTCAAATAAAATTTGCCTCGGATAACGTCGTAATCTTTGCGTTTTTTGTTGTCTTCAGTTTTTTTTTCCTACGCGATTTGTGAGGTCCTTGAAGTTCATTTTGCATAATCTATACATGGATTTAAATAAGATTTAAATAAATATGTTTGTAATTTGCAATTGTATTTCAAATATTGATTAATTAAAAAATAAAAATTATATGATTTTTTTTCTTCACATTAATCATTTACAAGCTATAATTATTAAGGAAACTAGTAGTTTCAAAACATGTTTAAGTGTTTGTACTAAATTTATTTGAATATATTTAGGAGATACGGATTATATTATATTCTGAGAGAATTTCTACAAAATTATCTCCAGTCTACATAATGTAATAGTACAAACTTTTTTTTTGTCATGTTTTGTCTAGTCTTTTATTTGGTTTGATGTTGGTACTGGTGCCACTGAAAAATGATATGAGAAATATCATTCCAAAGATGATGGATTTTTTTTTCTTAATTAAATACAAAATTTTAAAATTTATGAAAAAAAAATTGTTTTAATTTTTTTTTATAATTGTATAATGTGTATTTAGTAAATTAGTAATATCATCTGTAAATATAATTATGACATTAAAAATTGATTAATTTGTTTTCATATTTGTTGAATAGAATGGAGAAAATTTCATTTGCATTGCGATAAAGAATATCAAAATCATATGATGAAATAAAAGTGGATATGGATGTCTCCTATAAGTAAATATTGATTAATTTATTTAATTTTCTTTTACATTCTTAGAATTTTAGTATTTCTTATGTAGAAAACACGATTAAATGTAATTTCGTGTTTAACATTTGTCCACTCGTAGCATATCCTTTGTGTGTTCTTTCAAGTGGTCTTTATTGAATTATTAAATAAAAAATATTTACATTTATTTTTTTGAACAAAAAATATGAAGAAAATTGATGTAAAAAATGTAATGTTATTATATTATGTCGCCATACTCTTCAAACTTCTATTGATAAATGTCACCAAATCTTCAATATTTGTGGTATTCAAAATTCTATAACTAAATATTAAAAAACATATTTTTCAGAAAAACATAATCATTAAGTTAACTTAATTAGATATCTTTTATAATATATGTCAAACGTTTTGTTTGTAGCGAAATATGCAAGTCTGAAAACTGTTAGGAAAAAAAAAATAGTTCTTCAATGTCGCAAGAGCAAATTCACGACACTTGCAATAAGAGAAATGCAGAATTGTAATAATTGAAAATTAATGAACTGTGTAATCCGTGTTGAGGAATAAACTTTTTTTTGATTCTGTCTCGAAAGGAAATTTACACTTGAATGTTTCTTTCTGTCTACAGAGAAAATTTTTATTTATATCGAAAGTAAAATTTCATTTTTGAAAGATTTTTGTTACTTGTGAATATTTTTTTTCTTTCTTGAAAGAAAATTTCATTTTCCATGATAAAAGACATTTTTATTTTCGTTTTTGTATTGAAATAAAAATTACACTTTTGTTTTTATTTGCTCTGTGTTAAAAGGAAAAATAACACTTTTTCTGACATGAAAGAAATTGTCCACTTATGAGAATATTTTTTTTTTCGTGACTTAAATAAATTTTTAATTTTGTTTTTGTATTGAAATGAAAATTTCACTTTTGTTTTTATCTTCTCTGTGTCGAGAGGAAAAGTTACACTTTTTCTGCCATGAAAAAATTATTCAATTGTAATTATTTTTCTGTCTAGAATAAAAATTTCATTTTTGTCCGTAACTAAAAGAAATTTTCTGTTTTGTTTTTGTATTGAAATGAAAATTACACTTTTGTTTTTAGTTTATCTGTGGCGAAAGAAAAAATAAAACTTCTTCTGCCATGAAGGAAATTGTCCACATATGATCATTTTTCTGTCTAGATTTTTTTCCGTGACTAAAAGAAATTTTCAATTTCGTTTTTGTATTGAAATGAAAATTACACTTTTGTTTTTATTTTCTGTGTCGAAAGGAAAAATTACACTTTTGATTTTTTTTCTGGCTCAAATGCTTCGTATACAAATAAACACGTACATGAAGACGTAGATCCAATCAATCAACAAAAAAACAGGAACTATCCAACTCGAAATGAAAATAAATCAAAATTCCAGTTTGTGGACTCGACACATCCGCAAAATGGTCGTTTTAAATTAAGCATTCGGAGAGCACACCTTAAAAAAAAGAAAGATCACACACAGCAGATGATGAAGGAGACATGTGTCTGACAAAAACCAGATTTACAATAATAATAATCATAAAATCCGAAAAAGTATTTGGATAATTTATTCGTTCGCGCGCTTAACACCACCCATTTCCTATTAAATAACTTTTTTTCCTATTAAATAATTCCACGTTTATATTTTTTTATTTCTAGTCCGCAGTTCAAAAGAGATTCATTTAACTCCTGTTTCGAAAATTTTATTTTTTATTCAAATCCATTTCAACCTGTAGTATTTGAAATTATAATTACACTTAATCGCTTAGCTCGTTTTTGTAATTTCGTTTTTTTTCTTCTCTTTTCTTCACGCCGCTTTTTGGCTTCGTATAAGTTTAATTTAATCCGATTCGGGACCTTGGCTCGTTTTTCTAGCCATTGTTCGTAGAGCGGACTTTTCTACTATTCCCCGTAGACCTTCCACAATCTTGTATGTAATTAACTATTTCAGGGGGCTCGAGGAGCGAAGAGAGGAGAACGAAGAAAAAAGAAAAAAAAGGAAGCAGAAAAAATGACAAGTTGGCTATTAAAGACAAGTTATTATTTTTTTTGTATATATATTTTTTACCACTTTTGAAAATCGTTATGTAATCTGATTTATGAAATCTCGTGAGGACGCCTCCTTCATGCGTGTATGTGTGTGAGCATTTTTTTTCTTCTTCTTGTATTCCATCACCGAAGAAGTTAAACTTGAATCTCTTGGGCTGGCGATAAAAATTCTTCCAGGATTATAATTTTTCCATTAACTGCTCGGTCCTTTCTCGCTCTCGCCTTCCTGCAAGAGGAGGCTCGCTTCTGCCTTCATGGAAATTCGGCTTCTGGTCCTCTTCTCTTGCGTCACATGACAAGGCGAATGAGAATAAAGAAGAAAAAAAGAAGAAGCACTGCAAAGCGCGTTCGTTTCCTGCCGATGCGCATGCTGCTGTCCGCTCACCAAAAAATGTTGATGAGGTGATGATCTAGAGAGGTGTCCGCAAAGGAAATGGCCGAAAGACACGTGTGTCTTGTCAAGGCGAAGGCTGACCCTAATTTTTGGTTTCCGCGTCTTCTATAGGTTTCACCTTCTCGAGGTTTTCGTTTTCGTTCCTCGGGAATGTCGCTCTTCGCATTGGAAACTGCGTTGTTGTGGAGCGAGAGGAGGAAATGGTAGAAGAAGAGTTCGCGAAATGCCGGCCGCTCCGTTAGGTGTATCGGTGCAAAACCGCTCCTCTAACTATCTGGATTGTATCCAGTTTTTCCTAGCCTGGACCCGCGAAGTTCACCATGGTTCATTAACCAAATCGCGGAGAGCGAACGTTCGCTCCGGTCGACAGCATCGAGTACCATTCTAGAACCATAGGTCTTGACATAGATTCGTTTGCCGCATCCTCATGGCGCCCACTTTCTTTGCCACACGAGCGCACCAAATTATGGTAATACGTTCGCTTTTATTTTTGCTGCAAGCGAGATACAAAAAGAGCACACACTCACTCACTTTATGCGGCTTACATAACTCATTGACGTGGGCATTGGCATATATTTTTTCTTCTGCTTCAACTTACGAGGAGACACAGATCTAGCGGAACCGAAAGAAGAAGTAAAAAAAAACAGATCGAGTCTTGCATTTCTGGTTCATTCTAGAAGCCAGTTTCAGTAAAAGTAAGCACGATTGAATACGAATCCAATCCACACACCTTTCTCCTCATGGAACACCAAAAATTGCGTCCCAATATTTTTCTTTCAAACTTGTCCTTCTATATTACATAATACTTGACAAATACAATACTTCCAATTTAGCAATTAATAAGTAGTTGGTACACTTACAAATACGAATTTCTCATGTATAATGTGGATACAGACAGCATTATTCGAAGTTTGAGAAAATTAAATATACTTGGTATAGACTATATAATAAGTGTATTCAAATTGAAATGTTTCCCTTTCAACTTACATTAAAATCAGTGTTTATTGCTACAACAAGCACAGCTATGATCAAGAAGAAATTGTACATACTCGCAAGTTGCATAATGCGATTCTTTGTAAAGGGAAAATAAATTGGAACTGGATCATTCTAGAAGTTAGTCTACATACAGTAAAATTTAAACAACAAAAAAACAAACACGCCTTTCTCTCATAGAAATATTTTATGCACGTCTATTTTTTTTTGTTACAAAAAAGAGAAATAAATTCAACAAATAATTTACTGAATTCAAGGTTATCTCCCTCTACAAATCGTAATTAACAAAAAAAAACACTGCTGCTAATTAGTTCTCATATCAATTGCGTCGTCTTTGATATTGGCAACGAATCCTAATGATGATATCATTAAATAATAATTATTGCTTTTATTGAGTTTTCGTTAAAACTGGTTTATGAAGATAGTTGTTATTATAGCTTTATCAGAGCTTGTCTAGCTTCGAAATAGGGGAAGTAAAAATATAACTCATTATCAACGTCTCATTCGGACCTTCATCAACAATGCAATGATAATCGAATGCAGGAAGCGTAAATGATAACCCTTAGGGCCACACCTTATCACTATATAGATATTTTTTCTTCTCGATTTCGAAATATTAATAATCCTGATACGTCTTATTCTATATTAATAATCCGGAAATGAAAAAAAACTAAATGAACTCTGGTAATTGGATTGTCGGGGAAGAATAAAAAAAGTATAATGCAAATGAATTCCTAATAAGCCAAAGTTGTTTATTCTTAAATATATTTTTTGTTCTTCTCTCTCTCTCAATCTACCAGGTAATTGAACTTGGAGATGTGTAGAGTAGGAAGACTGGTGTGTTATTTCATCTCTGTTCGTCGTATAACAAAAATAATTTACATAGGAAAATTTCCAAAGTCCATAAATTATCGACGGATTTGCAAATTTGAAAAAAGAACAAGATTGATTTTTAAGTGGACATTGTTTCTCGTTCTTCCTATTAGGACCTCATTGTAAATTTCTTATAAATATAGTTATAGTAATGAAATTGTTTAAGCCTAATTGCATAAAATCGATTAATTTCTATAATAGTTAAGCAACATTTACCAATTCGGAAGAAATATTCAACTAGTTTTGTACTTATTTGATAGGTTTGAAACTAGACATGTTTATTAAAAATTTCACGTATGAAAGATATTATAGGTCATAAGAAGATTAGGAAATAACCTACAGATATTATAGTCCTAATAAAACAGTAGTTTACGTAGTGCCTGCATTTTCAAATGCATTAAACATTATCTATACAACATTACTTATGTTAATTGCTTTTTTTCTTCTAGATGTTATCATATTGACCGGATGATCGAAAATTTCGTCTAGACACAATTCATTTCTCAATTACGTCACTGGAAAAGACAAAACCAGAACAAAAATAGCGCAGTTTTTGCTACGCAAAAATGAAATTTGTGAAAGTCAAATTTGTTGATAAATTATGTTTATTCCGTGATATAACAAAATGAAATTCAGGTCGACAAAACATCATTATCATCGATTATTTTGCGTCTTCGTCTATTCATTTCTACGAATTATTTGGCACATGTTGATATGGGCAATGATCCTAATGTCGTATTAAGAGTTTTATAGTCAAATGGAATCACAATTTATATAAGGTAATTTAGTATACTGAAAATGGAATATTATAAACAACTTTTGATATAGACAAATTTGTGATTATATAAAATACTAATTTTAAGTCGATTTCTTTAAGTTAAATTGTATTTGCTCATTAATTTTAATTCATTAAAAAAAGTTGTTTTTTTATTGAAATAAGCAATAGAATTTTTCAAAAATTGTACAAACACACGTTTAGTGTGTCCATCTGCTTCAGCACAAAACGTAACTTGACTTATTGCATAAAACATATATAAATTAGGTGGCCCGGTTTTTCTGTCGATTCGGGTGTTACGTCGTTGTTTACATGGACTGGGTGCATCCGATTATTCAATGATTTTTGAGAATGTGAGAATACATCAATCATTCCCATAAAGCAAATAATTCAAAATATTCCAAAATCAATAATCGAACAGAAGAAAAAAAAATATACGACAGTAAAAAGAGGATAAAATAAACAGATAAAAAATTTAAAAAATTGGGAGACACCAATTGACAGTCGTTCAATATTTGGATGATCGTTGACGACTATCATCTGATAATATTGACATGAACGAAAGGACTGTACTGGATCAACTTTCGTAGTAGTGTTTTTTTCTTCTTCTGTATGAGACGGAGATGTCCAGAATTTTTTATTGAGCAGGGCTTTCTTTCGTGATTTACAACATTGTCAGTGTTATCGGCGGAAAGTTATCGTCTTGAAAGACTAAATATAGTCGTTCATTCTCGACAACGAAAACAAATAAGACGATTCATTTTGTATAATCGAAACGATCCTTGCACCCCTCTCAAGCACCCAAAACATTGCGCAATCTGCCGCGGTTCTCCGATAAACCGGTGTCCCGAGGTGGGACACGGATAACAACACAGACGGACTGGACCGCTGAAAGAGATCTCTATAAATAGAATGTGTAACTAAGAATAGACACACACAAAAAAAAACAAGTTTTCTAAGCCAAAGATTACTTTGTTTGTCCATTTACATGAATCTCAATCTTATGAAATTGATTCGTAACGGAAAATAAAAATTATTTTTAGAAATATTCATTATTATTCAACTCATGAGACATTATTTTTTTTCCAATAACTTAAAAAATAAATACTAGAATAATTTTTATAAAAATTCATTGAATATCGATTTTATATTATAATTGCTTAAATTCTTCAAAAAATTGTACAAAAATGTCAATTTATATTATATTTTAAATAGTTAAAATTAAATCTATTGTAAAATCAAATTCTTCCATCATTATGTATATACGTCATTATACAACAACAGAAAATTGACAGTTTAATATTCTGTAATTATATCGTTAAATTATTTAATGAATTATACATCTATTTATATTGACATAATTTAGACTCAAAACATTTATTTTTGTGTAATAATGTACTTTAATTATATCTATTTTATATTAATTAGTTCTTTAATTAATTACATATATTTTGTATATTAACGTATTATTGTCAAATTTGAAGAAACATTCCACAAACGATAACAAAAGTTATTTCTTTATATTTATATGAAAGCAAAATTAAATGATTTTATGTAAATTCAATTAAAACTTATTTAAAAAATACAAAATTATTATAATTTATTATCGAAATATTGCGTATTATATTTTTTTTTAGACGATGGTAGTGGAAAATAACCATGTATTCAGGAAACAGGTGGCCAATTAAGATTTATGCTCTCCACTAATGGAATGGACAGAAAAAAAAACATATGTTGCTATTGGATGCAACGAATTTCTCTATTTCGTCTTCCACCAGAGATGCAAATGCGAAAGGCGAAAACCGCGAAGAGTTTATCCACGTGTTTGGACATCGTCCGATTACACCCATACATATGCATTTTTTTGTTCTCTCTCTCTTCAGAAATACCGTATTGGTTGCTGTTTTTTTGTTTCTATTCTCTTCATTGGTGTATATTTTTTTCACTTAGTTGTTTCCACGCTCTTAAAAATCCATCTTCGCATAAGCAAATCACACCCATTGCCTAAGGAAAGAGAATCAAGTGTTTGGTAATAAAAACAACCAGCAGTAAACAAATTTGAATTCTTCGCTAATCTATTTTTTTTGATACCTTAGTTCTTTCAATTAATATTTACCGTTAATGTTGATGGTATTGAAATGTGTTTAAATTGAAAATAAATGGGGGAATTCGCGAAAAAGATACGCCAGAAACGCAACAAATTGCGTTGCTAGGTGTTCTACATTACACTTCGAAAACAATTCGATCAGCAAAATGTTAAAAAATTAATTAACAAAACTAGTCGTGTCTGCAACAAAATGTTGTTTAATATCGAAAAGGAAAAGCATATTATGTGTATCGGAAGGGATCGAATTACAGCTGTACAAGGCTTTCTTCAAATTGATGAAATCAAGGGTTGCTCATCAAATCCCATCTTCCCTTAATAAATATATATAACACCACGATTTCGTTTGTTCTTCTTTATGTAATCAAAAATCGTGTCACTTCCTGGCGATTGTGTAATCTATTTATACAACAATCGCGAGATTCTAATCGGTGCATACATTCGAAAAAAAAAGTGCTTATAGTACAGATTCGTAACTGCACCGGAAAGCAATGGAAACCTCCCACACCACACTTAAACGAAAGAAAAAGGTGGCAAAAAAAATCATTATACAATAATAATGGAAAATTGCACTGGTTGTAATGAGAGCGAGCGGTTTGCGTAACGCATCCCCAGACGGTGTCTAGTATTATGTAATGCAATACGGAGACCTGAAATAGAATATATTTCGGTTTCAATTTTCGCCAGACTGCGTCGGCTGGGCTATTCAAATAGCTCGCGATGCGAACAGACGGAAAGGGCACATAAACAATGTGGAAATAAGGAGGTTGCAGAGTGGAATGAAAGAAAACGACGAAGATTTGCTGTATGCACGATGGGATTTTGATGCGGGGGTGGATCGACAAAGGAGTGGCGTGTTGGGACAACGAAGGATGGAGGATGACAAAGTCTGGCGTGGCCCTACTATCGGATGACAAATCGGGCCAGACTGCTGGTCTGAGAGGACCACACAACTGAAATCATAAAATGAAGAGGATAAAAATTAAAAAAAAACAAGTTGTTGAGGGAGCGCGCATTCCAAAGTATTCAAGGATTCTTAACACCAAGTCGTAGGCAACTAAATTTACTAATAATCTGTTGATTAGGTTGCCTATAATAAACTATAATTTGTGAGTTGTACTGAACTTGAACTTGTAGTCCATGAATTATTTTCTTAATTGTAGTTAATGTCAAAGAATACAGAAGTAGAAGGATTTAATTTTAAGACTTTAAGACCTTTAAGTAACTGGTTTTTCATCTGCAAGAAAATTTTATAAACTGAATCAAATGTGCTTAATGTATCCAATTAGCTTCTTCAAATATCAAAAGCCAAGCCTCGGAATGCAACGCGCATTCTTACATAATTCTAGTGAAGCTGTGAGTTTTCATTTATATGAAAACATTTTACTTTCTGATGAAAATACAAAAAAACGTTAAGGAATTATGAAAACACTTCACTTTTGATAAAATTGCAAACATATTATAAGATTTTTTTTTTGATATTACTCAAATAAAAATGTGCACTATTCATTATATTATAAATTATACATTTACATCGTTTCATAATTATTGTCTTCCATATACAACTTCTAGATTTAAAGAAAAATAATAATGAGAAATTACAGATGTTCCTATCACAGATGGCAGATATTTCCTTATTATACTGTAACTTTAGTATAATACAAAAATTCAATAATTACATTACAGCGTGCATAAAGTAAACCGTGAAGTAAAATAAATTTTGTAAAATGTACAGTGAAGATGGTTTTAAATAGAAAACAAACTATTTAGAGGATTTTTTTTTACTATATAAAAGAAACATTTGTAGACTTAAAATATCAGTTTCTAAATTTATCATATTATCATCATATTTAGGAATGAAATTTAATTAAATATGATTTGTATCTTAAGTCTTTAAAGAGCCAGACATTCCTAAATTTTTACACCCAAAAAAAATAAATTTTTAAAATGTATTTATAAGAATAAAAATTGCATAGTTTTAAAGAATTCGCTGATTAGGTGGTGGTAATACCTCTTTCTTGAGCATTTTCTAGAAAATTAAGATACAATTAAAAGGAGTTAATATAAAGAATTTTGCTTTTAATATATTACGTATTATATAAGTTCTAGTTGTTATTTGGAAATATATTGTAAACAAAATAATTGTAATTTATTTTGTATTATAAATACAATACATTTGGAGACATGAACAATATTTGGCAAAAAGTAATATATTTTTTGTGTATGTTTTTTAAATAATTTGTTTTTGTTTATGTAAATGTCCATCAAAGAGAAGGAAATCCAACATTGATTAGTTGGATGATTGGGTGATGTTTGGATTGCTCTGAAATAGGAAGGATTGGCCCGGCGGGAACGTAAATACATTCCCCAGTTGCACAGATAGTCATCAAAGGATGTTATTTAATACTGAAATACGCTCAGACGAATGAATAAAAAAAACGAAAAACAAAAAAAAAAGGAATCCCATGTGCATCGTGTATACCGAAATGACTTTCTCCGGCAAATCCTACAAAAAAATGTGTGGTACACACCCAAGGAAACGTACCACCGCGGAATTGAATTTTTGGCTTTGATACTTTCTAAAGCAATTTGCCGCTCGGGACTCAGAAATGCATCTCTAAGTAGGTTATTTAAATGTCCTTTCGCGAAAAAACATTGTCATAATATTTGTGGATCACAATTACTTTCTCCGTTTACCGAGGAAAGCGAGCCGCTAATGGTTTGCATGGATGTGGTTATACGGATCCAGTGCAGTGTTTGTTTAGAATTGGTGGAAGTTATATTTTCATGGTGCACAAAGAGTTCACGGCATGCCCATTGGGCGTGCGAACATTATAACTGATGGTATGGGTATATGGAAAGTGATGGTCGCCGGTACCAATGGGCAGATCGGTGTGGATCAGTGTTCAGCAGCGCTCCTCCGCGGTCCAAGTCTATACCGGAAGTGAGAGGTTTGCATAGAAATGCATCACACCAACTTACTTCTATTCATCTTAACCACTCTTGCTACATCCGAAACAATACAGGTGAGTTCTCCGAATTAATTAGAATTCGTATCAAATCCACTTAAATTAATTGTGTCCATGAGACGATCGAAATCAAAATTAACTTTCTATAAACAAAAGGGCAAATGCAAACAAAAAGCTATGGTGGTGGAAAATATAAGACAAAGGGCTGAAGGAAGACAGCCGGTGAATGAGTGATTTGATATAAGCGTTCAATGGAATTGGTATAATTGCGACATCCGTATTCAAATCAAACTTGGCCTCCATCAGGTTTGATTTGAATACGGCTTCTGAAAAGTCGGTGTTTTAGTTGATAATTCTATAGCACTTTGAAAGCAATTAATTATTTCTTATACCGATGGATGAGAGGTTGCGTTTATGGGTAAAAGTGATTAGGTCAACTATAGAATGGAAATAATAAGAGAACAAAAATAAAACGAATACCGACAACAATAAACCTTTCACCCTCTAAAATTACAAGTGCATTCAAGAAATAAGGACATTCTATTTAATTACAATAGACAATTTGGACAGCAATGACAATACTAATGTAATAATTACAATTAATAATAACTATTATAAATTGATTTTTTTGTTAATATTAACAATATTGTCAAATATTAGCTAATAAAAACGTCTATTATTATATTTCAATAGAATTGGAGTTTATATAATATATCAATTTATTTATATACAATAGGATTAAAATTGTAGTGACTTTAGTTCCTTGATTGATTTGAATTACGTTCGTTGTATTTATAAATAAATTATGAACAATATTGGATGATGTTGTAACTCTGTTTCATATTGGAAAATTGTTGATTCTGCATAGAAAAGATATCTTTATTGTGTACAGAAATAAAATATATTGTCCCAATTATCCGAAGATCATTTCTATTTGTTATTTGCTCGTTCTTTAGGATTTGCCCCTAATAAGCGACTGTCCCAATTAAGCGGAATCGAATATACATAAAAAATGGACCGCTGGAATTTATTATTATAAAAGTATTAATGAAAATATATTTCCTTCCTATATGTAAACTTTAAATAAGTAAAAGTTTGTTAATATGTTAGGACGTGGTGAATATTTGGTTGCCTGCATTAAAAATAATCCGTGAGAGAAATTTAATCCCACTATGCGTATACATTTATTATCCTTGACGTAAATCACATAAATTAATAGACACGGCAATTATATAATTGCATATGGTTTATTAAGAGAAAACGGATTTTCTAATGCTTTTGGTACTCATAAGGAAAATGACGTTTACAACTACGTAAATATACGATTAAATTGCATATTTTCCTATTCCCAAGCGGATGGGGCAGAGGTAACATTGTGCAATTATGGAAGCAAGAATCTTTCAAAATCGCGATCATTTGAAAGTTAACGCGCAATTAATGAATTAGTAATTGATTAATTCTGTACATAATAGTTTCCGATTTTTGCATCATCCAAATTTATTGAAGTGGAAGACTTTCACCGGATTTCACTTTATTAGAATTTATCTCCATCCTAATTCTAATCTATACGTTTGGGTAATTGTAATGAAGAAACTGAAAGCTTTTGCTCCATTTTTCCGCACGTCCGGGGGCGACGGGTGAAGTTGATGAATTGCTGCGAAACCGTTATCCTTTATAAGTCTATTAAATATATGTTGGTGTTTGCAGAAGAGACAGCTGTTCCGAGAGCAGCTTCTCCCTCATATGGGTGGAAAAGTTCCAGAATCTGCGTTCTGGACCGACAGATTGGCTTTGAACCAATTGAACGCTAGAGGAATATACAGTTCCACTGGTATCTATCTTGAGCACAGCCATGATAAGCCAAATCCAGAAAACGGGCATCCTGGAACGCAATTCATGCAGGTAATACTATAAACCTAAATCTAACATCAAGTGACCCTTGATGATCTTCAGGTGAGGGTGCCGGATGAGAGTCGCTATGTTGGATCTGCGGGAAGACATTTCTACGAATCAATACCGTCCTTGGATACTACTTATGTTATTAGAGATCCAGTTCGGATGGTTATCAAACCCCATACTTTCAGGCAGTCCCTTTACATACCGTATACTTCGCTGAAACTGTCCAGGTATTATAACCAGAGGAAGGCGCAGAAGAACAGGGAGGCGCCGTGGAACGATTTGGACGATTTCTCATCACAGGTGAAAAGGACCCACTCCTTTCTCTCCTTGACAAAAACATTGATAACCGCTTTGATTGATTGATTGTCGTTGCAGGCAAAAAGGGAGTACGAGCCCTATCTGAAAAAGCTCCACGAGGTGGATAAGTGATGGCGGAAGGAGGTGGACGAACAGGACGAAAAGGAATACACACATATGAAAGCATGAATTAATCAAAACGAAGCAGAGACGACATTCAAAATAAAACTAACATTAAATCCAAACCGAAATCTTGCATTCAATTTCTCCTTCAATTAATTCCGATATAAACAAACTCTCTGTCGATCAAAATGTTATGTAAGCAAATTTGGAAATTTAGGGTATAATTTGATTACATCATATCACAAATATTTATTGCAACAACTTTAAAACTATAAAATTACAAAAAATTAAATAAAAATACATATTTTATTAATAATCTAAAATTATCACAAACAAATATGTCAATAAAAGTACTGTACAAGATAAGTATTAAAACTCAATAAAAATCATAGAAATTAGAACAAAAAATTAAAATCGTTTGGAAATTTATAAATTAATTGTTACATGAAAACTAATTTAAGCACACTCATCTAACTAATTGCGCATTTGAAAGCATCTGATTACACAACTATTGATATACAAAATGTTAAGTAAGTGTTTTGTTTCTTTTTGCAACTCTCTTATTTTTTTTTCAAAATTAAATTCGCAATTATTGATTTATAATTATTGATAATAATGAAAATATGAACGTAATGAAATATTAAGTAATAAACCTTTTTATTAGAATGTATTTTCGCAACTATTGATTTTGTTTACGTTTATTCATAAAATAAACTACATAAGATTTTTATTTTTATATATTGAATGTTACCTTGTTACGTAACGATGGATATATAAATCGTTACAAAATGTTAAGCAATTCTCGAGATACTATAATTACTTTTTGTTTTTTCGTTAGAATTTTCAAATATTTTGTTTATTTTCATGAGATATTAATATTTTTAATAATTTTATTTAACTATTAGAAAGAAATTGTAAATTCTGATGTTTGTACAGTTTCAATCTTAAATTAATGAATTGATTTTACATCTATTGAAATGTGGTTCAGTAAACTTGAGGTTAAGACTGAAGTGGCTGTTCTTCTCGAGTATTTTCAAACAAAGGATAAGTAGTAAATAAGAAGTGTGAATTTGTCCGTGTCGTAATATTAATAGCAGCATATAACAATGAGTTAACGAGTGGCAGTTATTAAACAGGCAATAAACTATGATCCGATATTAAAATACGCTCACAGCCGGCTGTAAAATGGAGCGTGCCGAACTCGATGATAATTTGCGTTACGCAATACGCCGCGCTTTTATTAAATCCCGGGACACATAGTGTTTGCAAACCATTTTACTACAGTTGATTCCGCTTAATTGGGACATCGGTTAATCGATGGGACAAATCCTAAAGAATGGAAACAAAACTAAGGAAATAACAACAATTTACTGCGATTATTTTTGGGACAATATTCCGTTTAATCGGGACAGTATGAATCATAAAACAGAAGTTGTTGAGATTCTTCGAAATGATTTTCTGATTCATGGAGCGAGAAATGAACGAAAAGCACACGCGATTTCGTAACAAAAGGTGTAGCCTCTCTTTCAACTGTACGAGGGAAAAAAATAAGTTTGTGAGCGCTCGAAAAAATGTGTATTTTTAATGTTTACATTTCTTTTTGAGTTGAATTATCATACCATTATTTTTTCTTCGTTGAGTTTGTTTGGATAATAAAATGCGTTAAGATCATAATTAAATTTTATGTGCTGATGTTATAAAGTTTGATCTGTCTATAAGCAATTGTTTTTTTTTTTAAATTTATAACTGAAGGACATAATTGCTGCAGTCGCGAAATTAAGTTTTTTTAATTACATTTTTTTTTGTATTTTCGTCAAATTGAATATAAAAATGAATAAAAATAAAAACAAATTAATTAATTTATAAGGATAAATTTAATAATTCATAACTATTGCAAATGGCACAAAAAGTGTGGAACAAATAATGAAATTGTAGTCAACATAAAAATTATAACATTTTATATAACATATTTTATTTTTTTATTGCAAAAATCTTGAATGATTATTTTCAAACTATTTTAATCATTAATTATTTCATTAAGGTCAATATCAATTATTCCATTATTGTAATGTAATTATTATACATGACTTTACGTAACGTAATTTGAAGTTGTTTTTTCATAATTTATTGTTTTGTAAAAATATAATATAAATATATATTAGACTTATATAATTGTACAGATAATTTCAATATTGTATTCGAATAACTAAAAAAAATGAATTGAAACAAAACTTATCGTTGATTTGAAATTTTAAACAGTTCGTAATTATTGAGTTGTGGTAAAAACCGTTTGAAACATTTACAGTGTACAATTAGCAAAACGGGAATTATCGATTTCATTTTATATGCATCAAGAAACGAACAAACCGAAAGCTGCAAGTGGAATTTGAATTATCAATGTGTCGCATTAATCGACTCTGAAAAACTTTTGTAAATTGTTTCAGGGTGACTGTAAATTACCTGCATTTATATTTGAATTCATTCTAATTATTGCGCTTTCACTGAAAAGACAAATTACAGTAAAAAAAATTAAGGTAAACATTTCAGGTGGGTTGATTAATGTTCATAAGCTGAAATATTTTCAACATATATTATTATTTGCTATTCCTGGTAATTTTTCAATCGATACAGCTGTGCATTATTCTCCGATCTATCAATTATAAATTGGGTTTGTCGGTTTTTGAAAACCGGATTTTAGATAAAATTTGTGTAATTCGAAAATCGGTTTTTGAGCATACACTTAAAATATAAAAAAATAATGAATTATTTTAATTAGTTGATTAAAAACATAAAAATCTTGTCACAAAAGTAAATTGAAAAAATGAAAACTGAAATTAGTTTTAAGTTTAGTAATAAATTCATAAATATCTTGAAGAATCTGAAGATGTGATTTTGTCCTGCCCCAACTAACTTAAAAAAAGGAAGTTTCATTATCGACAAAAACAAACACGAATAATTTAGTTTATCATTTAATGATCTGAAGACGATTAAACCCAGCATTTTGTATTTTTGGAAATTTTGAATGTGCAATAGATCCGTGTGAGCAATAGAAACTAAGTTGTACTGTATATTTTTGTGAATATTTGAAAACCGGTTTTGTAGAAAAGTTAAGATTAGAATACCGGTTTTTGTATAAACCCTAATTTGAAGCATTATGTTAATAATTAATTAATACAAATTTTGCTTGCATGGAAGCACATACATACTCATATACATTAAATTGGATGTGTGTATTTTGTATGGGTATGTATGTATGAACACATCCCTTTCAAGTATCTCCGTCCATTTTATCGCATGGAAAATAAGCCGGAGAGTGGTTGGCTTTATTAGCAAAAAAAGCGGTATGCTTGCCCGTTTCAACCACAATACCGGAACAAAATAATAATGATGGTAGTGAAGGGATGCTTTTGAAAGGGTTTTTTTTTTTGGATTGCTACCATTCAGTGCGTTCTTGAATAGGTTTGTCGATTTTGTAGAAGCTCATCCTCCTATTTCGTATTAGAGAGACTTTTCAGGTGACTTGATATGTTAAGTAAATATTTGGATTAAAATTTGTCACTTTAATTTCAATTAATTCTGAAATTTTTAATAATTTGAAAAATAAATAATAAGTTTGTTTATTTTTATTAATAACAAATAATTAAATAGTTTTTGTTGGGTGGTAAATTATTATTAAATCTAGATCCCGTCATTTCCGGTCTTTAACCTTCCGACATATGACAAACATCCATTTACCATCCAATCCCTGTGACCTTTCTGTGTCCTTACCAATAATTCGACAACCTATTACCCATTCCATAATCCTCCTAATGACTTCCTTTATATGAAGACCAAAATTGTTCCTCTCCTCGATAAACTTCTATCCTTTACCCTTAACTTTATTTCAAAAAGGACCATTCCAAATCTCTCAAAATCTAAATATCCAAATCAAGTGTATTCTAATTCCTACATACTTATAAGGACAAGTATGTCCCAGTTTTTTTTCCCAAAATAATACTAAATAGTTTTTAATTGGTTTCAAATTTATGTTTTAAGTACAGATTGAGTTCATGTAATTGTAGTAACAATTTGTAGTGGATGAAGTAGCTGTGAATCAGGACGCGAAATTGAAACGCACCGTGTCACGTCCAACACGCGCATAATTTATTTCGGGTCTTGCGTAAACGCACAAATCATGTTCACATAAATGCACCTCTGTGTAACGTTTTGCACGCGATAAATCACGTCAATTTAACATGCAGGATATCAGCTCGGATTAATAATCTTGAGCGTGCGCCACTCCCGTCTACAACGTCGTTTTCAACGCGCAGTGTGTACGATCCACTATTTGAAAATTTGCCGGAAATGCACAAATCATGTTCTCATAAATTCAACGTTATCTAATATTAAATCACATGCAATTTACACATGCTCAATGTGTGATTTGACGTACAAAATGACATTTGACATTTCCAAATATTCAATTTGTTTTTTGTAAGTAATTTTTATTACATAAACTAATAAATTTTGAAATAAAATATTTATTAAAAATAATAATTGATTTTTTAATGCACCGTAGAAAAGGTTGGTACACACCACTCATCATTTGTTACGTCTCTAGGGAATCTATAAATTACAATAAAATATGTGCGTTCATAAATTACTTAGTAGTGTGTACCTTTTATACAAATTATTTAAATAAAAGTATATAAGTACATACAAACTTTAAATCAATAAATAAAATTATAATGAACAATATTAATTACATAAATAGTTGAGACTAAAAAAAATTAATTACGTTTTTCGTATTTGTTTGTTCTCGTTGTGCGGATATTCTTAACGACATCCTAAATCCGAGAAAACCGAGCACTCGAATTAATTGCATAAGTATGTTAATGAATACTGGTTAATTAAACGTGTTTATCTGCTTGCGTTGGCAGGCGATAGAAATTGATCCTTAAAACTAATTAACGCTGAGTAAATAAATAGTTGAGAATAAATCTGAATCGGATCGACTGTAAATAAGTGGACATATTAAGTGCGATTTTGCGTTCGTATTGAATGACTTTTTTTTTTATATATTTATATTGATATTTCTGACAGATTTGTATGTCTTGTTTTATGCCTTATGTAAATATAATAGATATAATTACGTAATAATATAAAATTTGGTCATCTACAATGTTGATGTGTAATAACCTTTAAATAAATAATAATAATACAAATATTTATTGAAATAATCTCAAAGAATTATACCTACATATGTAGGTATAATTCATAGTCCAGTTTTTCTCTAACAATTATTTTAGTTTAAGCTCACATATACATGCATTAAACGTATGTTCGATAATATTTTTTATCAGCGTACCATTGATAGTCGTTGGATATGCATGGAGTTTAATAATAAACTATTATTACAGTTTTACTGAAATGAAATTGTAATATGTAGAAAAATTAAATACGGAATATGGTGCATAATGGTAATGTGTTCGTTCATTTGAAAGTTTCAGTACGTTCCTACGAACATAAAGTGTTTATAAGAAGAATCTTCAAAATATATTTTTATGGGGATTTATTGTAAGATTCATATGTATATGCTTAGTGTATAGTAATAATTTTACTAATTATGAACGTAAAATGAGCGCTAATTCTTAGTTAATGTTCTATTTGGATTAAGTGATTTATCCTTTATTTATCAATTTAAAGTTATGGTTAATTATAATTGTAATGATTTTATATTATTTTTATTACTGGTCGAGTTATAAGTTCGTAGGGGTGCGCCAACATTGAATCATCGAGTTTTCTGGTTTATCTAAGTTCAAATGCGTTCTGCATACGAAAGTCTCGCTTGGGCACCGATGTTTTGGAATATTAAAGCAACTGTATGATTATTGCCGAGGGCCTCATTTGTATTCTAGGGTGCTGATTTGGTTTGCTGAAATAAAGTGGAAGGAGACGCGGCAAAGGGGGATGCAAAAAGGAGACGCACCGCGGATTCCCTTCCATCTTCCAACCAAAGAAGATTCTCACCCTTTTTTACCCTATTTTATTTTATTTATTTATTCGTTTTACATCATTATTTTTTATTTTACTTTTCTTCTTTTGGATGGAAACCGGAAATTTCCGGGAGACGCGCATGCCCACCTAGAAAACTGGGTGTTAGTGCAAACGGCTGAAAACATATGGGGAAAAAGAAAAATAGGAGGACGTTACGGTGTGGCGATGCGCATTGCCTGATACCGTAGTGCGCTTCAGTTTTCAGTTTTCAGCTTACAGTTCGTTCCTCGACGTCGAGCCAACTACCACGACCCACGACTCTGCTGCAGAGACGCTCCGCTTCGTTTCGCTCCTGTTGCTGTTCTTCGCCGCTCAAAATTAACAATGAGTAAGTGACACTTTTTTTATGGCCACTTACAAATTATTCTGTAGCAAAACACAGGAAAACTGTTCAATAAGAAAATACATTTTTAAAAATTTTCAATTTTTTTTTTTCAAAAATGTTATGCAATATTGTAAAAAAAAGTCACAATTTCATTTGTATGCATATAATTTAATCAAAACTTTACTGAAGTAATGTGACTTAAACTTTCCAACTAATACACTTTGAGAAAATTAGGCGCACTGCGTCTGACTGAATGTCTTTTTCGGGATTTTACAAAAAAAAGAACAAGTATATTATTTATGTATTTGCATATCTTCATTCGTTTATTTTAATTGTATAAATTCAACAAAATTTATTTAAATAATTTCAAACATTATTGATATATTGATTTGAAAATATTGATTATTTATTTAATTAATTAATACTTTTTATAAACAGATAAAATCTAACATTTTTAATATAATTTTTACAAAATTAATTGGTGTTAATATTTTGATTAATTAAAAAAAAGTTGTCTTCTGTTCATAATATAATTAATTATTCCCATTTTATATCTATGAAGTTATATTCTTAATAAATGTTATTAAATATACTAATTTGACAAGAAAACTAAAGATTTTATTGTTAATTTTGAATAAATTAAAAATAATAAATTAAATATTGACATTTTTTTATTAAAATGCAGAAAATATGTAATTAAAATTTTAGAGCAGGAAACGTAATGAAAATTTGTTGGAAATCTATTTATTTGGTTGGAGATTATATAAAAAATATAGGTATTGACAACAACATATACACTGTCCATTAAAACGTATCAAATTTACACGTGTATTTTTGCATTCAATAACGTTCTAGAAAATAACAATTAAACATTTATTTCTGTGTTTTGCTACGGTTTCATTATTAAAATAGATTTAATCGGGTAAATGTACTTTTAAAAAAAATAAATATACGTACGCACATACGTTATTAATACGTTATTAATTTATATTGTTTTTAAAAAATGAAGTTTACGCTCGACATGCAAGAATACCTTTTGTTCATAATTCGATTGTCCTGGTTCTGCGTGGACAATGTTGTCCACTCTATAAAATTTAATGTATAGCATTAGTGAACCAAAAACAATACGACCTTTGTCCTTATTATTTAGGAAATATTGGTTGTTTGGTATTGTTCTATACATCAGAGATATGAAACAACGCAATTAATTGGGACATTTGTTGATTCCATTTCATATTACCCGGCGCATCCACGTTATGATTATTCTTTTTACTAAATAAAAAATTATATTTTTTTTACGTATATTTTTTTTGTATATTTGTCTAATTTTGATACATAATTTGATTTATATGTGTTTGGCAAATCCGCATTTTTTGTCTCTTCTAATAAATACATTTGGTATTTTTATATGTGTAATTTATAGGAAACAAAAAAAACTCAATGATTAAATATACTTTTACATTAAAATAGTAATTTGGTGATATTTTATTATAATAATTACTAACAGAAATAATGTACTTGGAACAAAAAAAATGAGTAGGCGAATCCACCAAAAATAATTAAAATAATTAGGTATAAGTGGTAATATTTTCTCTATTTAAAATAATGTTTAGGTGGTACAAATTGGGAAACTCTAATATATACTGCTTTTTTTTTGATAAACTTTACTTTAGAGAAATATTTTAATGGGAAGTATTATGTAAAACATAGTTGATTCTAGGAATAAAATATGGAAACTGTAAGGGAGAAAATAATTATAAATCGAAAATGAAATGAAATAAAATCAGAGTTTGCTAGTTGATGTGGAATTGCGAAATAATTTGTCCGGTCAGTGGATGGCAAAAACGGACATCATCTTTATTGGACATACGGTGAACGCACATGTTCAAAGTCCTTTGAGCTCATGACAATAGGTAAAAAGTGTTTCATGGAAGCCGTGCATATGTATACCTGCTAATTAGTTCAAAGCGCAATAATATTGTTGAAATTCATTACGAGTTCGAAGCGTAATTAAATCAAGCCGACAATGTACGTGCATTTTGTTGTTCCACTTTTGCTGTTGTTCTTGTTTTCGTATTCATTTAGTTATCCTTTAGTAATTTAATTTACAAATTCATATAGAAACATGAAACAACCATTAAAATAATCGATTTCATTATAATCATAGATTTTAATCATAGATTGAAAAATTTAAATCAAATATGAAACTACCCTAACATTATTCATTTTTTTTATATACTCTTAGACAGGTCCGTTCTTTGGATTTTGAGGCCCCGGGCATAAATATGAAATGGGGCCTACAATGGAATAAAAAAACTGTTCGAGGGCCCAAATTTCGTGAGGCCCCGGGCATTCTTACGTTAGATATTAAAAGAAAAAAGTCAATCTTCTTATTTGTATAAATCAATCAGATCTGATGATGTTATCTTTATATTAACTAGGCGTTTCTGAAAGTTCGACTTTCAGCAAATTTCATTCCGACGCGCAGTTTCATTTCCTATATAGACTTTAAATTAAATTTCTCTCTATTCATCGACTTCCATAAACATTCGATACCCTCTCGAAATGTTATTTCAACTATATTCGAATTATTGTTGTCATTTCATCTACTTTTTTTTATTACTACAATAAAATTCATGTAAACCAAAAACTGATGACAGTTTTTATTATTTATTATTTAAAATATATAAAAATTCTGAAGTTTCATATTTTAATTTACAAATATTAAAAAAAAATCATTTTTTTTATATAATTTTTCTAAAACAAGAAAATATCTTTAGAATTATTTAGAATTTATTATTTGCAATACTTTTCAATACGTCTATAACGCATTCAGTATAATTTTATGTAAAGTTTTTTTTTTTAAGTTTTATGAATATATTTATCTAATTAACGTTAAAGCAATTAAAAAAATACTAAAATAGAAATACGTTTTCTGTGCATTAAAATATATTTAATTATGCACGGATTTCTAATAAATTGACATTGAAGTAAATATAGAATGCAGGTGAATCCTTTCAAATAAATTATGTGAATACTAATGTAGTTATCTATTTATGGGCAGCCGCAGATTCCTCTGTGGATATATAAAACATTCATTCAATTACTTCCTATTTAGTTATTCCGCATCCAAACGAGGCAAACTTTTAATGCTGGAAAGAAAGGGAGAAAAAAAGGAGGACAGATGCAAGTTATGTCCTTTTCGTTCTTTCTACATAAATACGGTTAAAAGGAGCACGGCACATTCGTACCGAGTTTTATTTATCTATAAAACGCGGAATAATACACCTCTTCACGTTTTACTGCTTCCACAACGGTACTTCCATTTATTTTGCATTACTACAAAATCGATTACTTCCTTGTAAATTTATATATTTTTTACATATACTTAATCAAACCTAACCTAATTTAATATAATTAAAAAAAACAAAAACTTAACATAACTTTTTATTATAGGAAATTAATGGAAATAATTTCAATCTTTTTTTTGTATAATCACTTGAAACTGAATAAGTTTCATGATTTTTGTAATAATTTTGATTTTATATAATATAAGTATAATTTTAAGAAAAATTTGGTTTTCGAACAGCCTTAGCAACGAATTATGTTCGACAACCGAAGTTCTATTATATCTATATTTTTATCTTAGAACAATTTCATTATCAGGCATTTTTTCGATTATAATTACATTTGAGATGAATTTTGCCAAATTTATATTGTTTTTTGCTAAAGGAATGAAAATAATTTCATAATTTTATAATATGAAATTAAATAAAAAAATCAATTGATTTATTAAACTAACCTAAACTTCAATTGAAATATAAATGAAAATACTGTCACAATTTTCAAATAATTTTATTATGTAGATTTAAGTAAGAAAAAAAAATCAAATAACTTTATTTATTTTTATAACAAATTATTCAGGTTTTTGACATTAGTAAACTTATATAAGCATTTTTTATATAACCAATAAAAACTTGACACAACATTCCTAATATTTGTAATCAATTGGATAATTAATGTTAATAATTAAAAAGTTAAATTAAATTTTTACTTATAATTGTAACTGAATGGAAAGAAAATGTTTATTTATTAGGTTAAAAACAAAAGTTAATTTCTAATAATTTTGATATTGTGAACTATTAATATTGATAAATATATATGTAATAATTTTATGTGTTTGTAATTAAAAGTTTTTTAATTAATTTGATGCGTTTTTGCTTGATTACTAAATCAGGTTTGTAAATGTATCTTATGAATAAATTGACTTCTCGAATTTTCATATTCATAACTTGTCTCAATTACTGAATTAACACAATTTCAGTACAAGGATAATTGTAAATATGTAAATTTCAATTCAGATTAAAAAATTCTTAAATTTTGAATATTTTAAAAAAAAATGTTTTCATGTTTCTAAACTTTATATCAAAGATATTCTTGAAAATAATTTTCCATTTGGAGAAATGAAAATAATTTCATTTTTTTAACTAATTCTTGGATTTTGTAAATGTTCAATGATTTGTTTTTTTTTTCATTTTTAAAAGCGTATTGAAAGCGAATAAAATAAAATGTGAACATAAATATAAGTTATGATTAGTTTTTGAATCGATCTAAAATTGGATTTATATCGAATGAAATAATTAAAAAGTTTTGATTGCATAATACCAATAACAAACCAATACGTTTCTCCTATTCCACATTAATTTACTTTTTCCCTTCCGCAAAAGCCATTCGCAATCACGTGCACCTTTTTTTTATATCTAGATCAAAACGAGACGAGGAAGCAGGAAAAAAAATATATAAAATAGAACATCGTTATTGACATTAAAAACAGAACTTTCGCGAAGAGTAAATATTTTCGCACGAAACTTTTTCTATATCGACTTACGCAATTTGCCACCAAACTCTGAAAACTTTCAATCTTGTGCTGACTCCTTGGAAAAGGCTTTCATCGACGTTATAAAACTTTGACGAAAGAATCGTTTTCATATACATTTGCGTGTAACGCAAAGCATTGTGTATCAATTGCACCAAATAAACAATAGCTTTCACAGAATACCTTCAACAATTTTATATTCATACTTACAACTAGGATTGTTTTAAAGGGAATTGAAACTTTTATTGACAAAGGATTTTTCGCTGTAACATATACAAAGAGGCTGCAACAATAGCATCTTGATTAAGTCCATATTTTACTCATTTTCAATTGTTTGTCACGAGAAGTTATTCAAATAATTGTTATTGCAGTTGCGTAACATACTTCTCTTAATAAACTTATAAAGTGAAGAAACTGAACAATCTTTAAATTCAAATACATTTACAGCAATAATACATACGGCTACGATCAGTCCGAATTCACAATAGTCCGCTTTGAAAATTAAAAAAGAAAAACAAAGTTGAATATTAAATTGTCTCTTGAAATATGAAATTCAACGATAATAATTGAACGTTCGATTTTCAGGTGAGTGCACGAATTTAATTGAGTATCGCGTATTGCAATCGCAAATGATCGGTTTACACGTGTATAAATGCATTTCTTAGTATCCGGCTGCAATAACAAATACCTGTTAATCAGTGACAACTTTATAACGAGATCATAGCTATATATACCGTGTTTCGATGAGAGCCAATATTTGAAACCAGTAGCTTCAATTGCGTTGAGTTTTCCCTGAAATTGTATAATAATTCGTTGGTGCGAATTACTGCCACATAACGAGTATCGGAAATATACATTAGCTTATCCATTCCACGAATAAATACATCCATTTTCCCGAACAATTTCACCTACTCAAAAATAGGTGGGTCACGGATAGAGGAATAAGTATATTATATATAGTATTTATACCAGCTGAACTAATTTACTTGAAATTACATAGATTATATTACAAATAGTTTATTTTATCGTCGTTAATTTTTTTTTTGGCGCGTCGTTAAATTATTTTCTTGTTAAGATCAGAGCCAAACGACGGATAATAGGATAAAGGAACAGTAACGCTAAATAAAACCGACGTTAACTGAGGCAACAAAAAAAAATGAACGAATGTAGAGTGAACAGAATGACACTAGTATTATTACACAATAAAGTGAATAGAATAAACAGCGAAAACGTAAAAATAAACAGAACGTGTGTGCACATTTGTATTTTATGTAATATGTAGTATGTGGAAAGGTTTTTTAAACTTTCGCACTGTAGTGCTTCAACATGAAATATATGCTTTGTAAGCACGTAGCTAATGGACTAAACATGGAACTTCATTGAATTGGACAACTATGAATTGGAAATTTACATCTTCAAAGATGGAAGCAATAGAATGGACTTAGTTTTTCTAACTAAATCTTGTAACTATGTAATGCTTACTACATAAATTCATTGGTTAAAGTAATGCAATTTTTAACCCGGCAAAGCGGATGTGAGACACCAGTGGGTACAAACTAACCATAACTTATCAAAGTGGAAAGATGAAACATCATACTGACTGATGATTTGTAAAAGCACATCACGCCATTTGTGAAGGATTAACAGCAATATTCTTAGACGCCATATTCTATTAGACGCCAAGCGAATAGTGGTTTTATAATATTTTACTTTACCATATTTGGAAAAAGAGTATATGATGCAGAAAATGAACGGGATGTCGAGCTTTTGTCAAAAATCTCTTAAATCAAATATTTCATAAATGTAATTAAACCAAAATGTCCATACGAAAATATTTAATTGAAAAGCAGAAGTTTACAATAATTTAGTTCTAATTAATTGAATAAAATAATACGGTTCATTACCGTACATATTTTGCAGTTTCATTCGCGTTGTGCAGCGCTTAAGTATTTGTGCAAAATGTTGTCTCGTTTATTTATTATGCACGATTATTAATTACTTAAAAGCTTCGCGGTTGAATCCTGGATGCTCCTGTAATTAGTTAATATTTTCCGCAATAATTAATGTCGCGTTGAATGGTTGCTTTCATTAACATGGACATTTCACATTAACGCATTGAAAGCCGCACAATTCAATACACATCTTCTTGATCATGTGTCATTGTTATTATACTAAATAAAATTTATTTGTTACTAAATAATTAAAAAGAATCATATGAATTTGTAACAATCGGTCCAATCAAGGCAACTGATTTTCAAGGTAATGCAAATAGACAAATATGATTTAATAATCACCAAATATGGAACAGTTTACAAACTAAATAAAATTTATCTAATGGTCCAATAAAGGCAACTAATTTTCTATGTTAATATTTTCTATTCAAATAATTGTTATGGTTTCAATTGAATTTGACAAATAATACTTTAATTATGAATTGATATGCGACTGAAAAGAAAACTTTAATTTCAACCGTGTGTAATTCTCTTAAATAGTGAAGTAAGGAAATTAAGAAGTGAAAATCTTCAGAACTGGAAAGGACGCAGAATTTTAGATGCAAAAAAAAAGTAACCGAGAAAGCGAAAAAGTGCGTTTAAATTATTCGAGCTATGCGTATTATATAATGCATAATCTTGTTTCCTCGAATCTGTGCGGCCGATCAATTTTGCGTTTAATGTTTGGGGCCCGCAGTGGGGATCCCCCTTTAAATGTTTTCGGCTTCCGCGCGCATAATATTTACAGAACAAGTTCAGGATCCAATCCCGCGGGGATTGCCCATCTACCCAGACAGGGCAGACGTTTGATAATGGAAGGGGGACCTCACGTCGAGTAGACTACTAAATAATAGAATACGGAACGTGCTGAAATATCATCCGGGTCCCCCCGCTGAAAAAAAAAGAAACGCGGCTCTATCTCTTTCCACCATGCAGAATCATTTATCCAAAGCTCGTTTCCATCCAAAGCCAGTCTCCTATCCATTTATATTTTTTCGGTTTGCCTTTGTTTTTTTTGTGCTTTTCTTTATGTATGCACAAGCAATTAGTCAAGAACCTTGATTAGAACAAAACCCCAAAAGAATAATGGACTCGCATTAACAGTTTCCGCATTACATAATTTCGCTATTTATACGACACTCTGCTGAAATTGAAGACAACAAAAAAAGGATATATTTTTTTTTTATTTTCTTCCTGATTTCATTAACTGCAGTAATGATTTAATTTAATATTTTTATTGAAATTTCTGATAACATTAATTATATTATAATTTATTAAGATTATAAATCGTCACCATTATCTTAGTTAGAAAGTCAATTAAAAACGCGAATTTAATTATCATTTGGGCAAATCTTAGTAATTAAAAAATTGCTAATATAAATTCCAATGATCCTAACTAAAATTGGTTTTAAATCTGATTATCACACGATCCGACTTTGGAATCGATGACATTTTAATTCCTCTTCGAACGCTGTTTTAATTACATACTTCGGTCGAAAATTTATGCTGAATATTTGAATATCCCTTCAACTTAAATGCTATTATTTTCTTGCTTTTTACTACTTCACTCTTATCATGCGACTCTCAAAAGAGAGTGTTTTCTTATTAACCACTAAACTTTATGTTTTCTAGTAATTTTATCTTGAACTTAGTTAGTTTCATGTTTATATACTTACATGTTTTATAACATCTCAGCAGATCTTAGCTCTTTAATCTTTCTGATACACTTGTTTTTTTTATAATATTAAAAATACATAATTATTAACTTATTGTTATGTAAAGTTTGTATAAAAGTTTAATGACAATAGTAATTTCTATAACAGAAGCAAAACATTTATTTTTTTTGTTAATATTTTTAATTATGTAATTATCAATTTTCAAATTAAGAAAAGTATTTGAGTATCAAAAAATGTTTACATATATTCAAATTTGTATATGTTTAATTTTTGTTATATAATACTCAGATTATGAAAAATATTTGAGTATCAAAGTATTAAACATGTTTGATTATAAATTTGTTCAGTTATGCATTTATTGATCTAAAACTTGTCGAGATGTAGAGTTAAATCCCTACGTACACCTCGAGTTGATGCCATAATACGTATATTTCAGTATCAGCACGTATACGGCTTATGTTTACTCTTTTATAGGAAACCTGTGCAACGTTTGTTAGTACATTACAACTTTCGTTACTATGGTATATTTTTTTATAATATATTTTATATTGTTTTAATGACGTTTAATTTAATTTTTAAGTACTTCGGTTAATTGTGTATAAACATTTTTTTTGGCTACGCCGGGTAAATTCTTATGGGATTTAACGTCCTTTTTATATAACATTTATAGTTTAAATTAAAAAAAAACTAATCTTATAAATAAAACAAAAGTTTTGGTACATTGGAAAACAAAGTTATTCCTCTTTGAAATCCAAATATTGATGATTTTTCAAGGCCGTGTTTGCTAAAGACATCCGTAGTACTTACGACTTTCCTTCTTATACAATTTTACATTAAATATCTGCTATATATATAAAAAAATAAATACAAGTACTATAAAAATCTGAATTATTACATTATTAATATATATTAGAAAAAAATAATATGAATTGAATTTGATGAAATGAAATTGAAGCATAATTGAATATTCATAATAATGTTAATAACGACTTTCCTCACATAATTAGTATAGTAAATCATTTAATATTTATATAATTTTTATCTCATAGTTCATATAATTCTCACTCATTAATCACTCATTTTCTAAAAGCAATACCTAGATTAATCTATATTTGAATTATCCTTAAAATATGTTCTATATTTACTTAATCTCTTGATTTCAATTTATATAAACTATAATTAGTCAATATTAATTAGTATAATATGAAATATTCAACTTAAAATTAATTTCTGAAAAATGACATCTTATATTTTTAGTATATAATTTTAAACCAAAAACCTAGTTGATATTTGTAATATACATAATTGTGTCCCCAAACATAAACTATGCTAACGAAAAATAAATGGTACACAAATATAACCTGATAAAATGCCCTTAGTCCTGAACAAAACTGAGTGGTACATATATGTACCAGGTGTGGTGAAAGTTGATAGTTTGAACCTTGTAAAATTTACTATAATAAATATAAAATATGGTTTCTTGATTGCATGAATTATTTATTGTATAACATATGTTGCGTTGACAAATTTTACTATTGTACACTTTATTAGACTCTGTCAAATTACGTATTTTAAATGCGTTTATTTTGTATAATATGTTATATTCTTGTACGCTTTTGTTTCAATTCTCGTTTTTGTTACATCCATCGATGTAACATGTGGGCGGTTTTGCCGTCATTAGGAGCGTGAAAAGGATTCCCTGGGGAGAAGTGATGTTGCTCCGTTCTATTGGTACACATAAATCACGTCTACTGTTTACGTTTACGCGATTTTCCTTTTCCCCCAGCATATACACACATCTACACATCCATCTATCCATACATTTCATTCTTGCACTACAAAATTCCCTTCGAACAAAGGATACAAACAAGCCACGTCGAGTCGACCTCACAGGAAATGTTTCCATCGAAGTGCCAAAACCTGTACACTCATCGATAACAAAATCAAATATTTAAAATGCTTTTATATTAGAGGCAAATAGCTTCTACAAAGTATGGATTATTTTTGTTGCGACTGGGTTAGCTACCGAGTTTTTACACTCTGAGTCAACATTGGTCGCAGTAGGAATTTTACATTTTACACAACTCTTTACTGTATTTTGGATTAAAAATGTACAAAATTTTCAGATTTGCGAAATATAACATTGTTAAATTTAAAAAGTTCAAATAAGTTAATACGGATTGTAGGTATTAGTTTTAAAAAGATAGGTAATAAATTTACTGTGCAAAGCGAAGTTGCAATGTGTACCATATTCGTGGAGGTCGGAAGTTAATTGGAAAAACGACAAAGTATTTTATGTTCTTCCATTAAGTACCGAGCTGAACAAAACAGGAAGGATGAAAAAAATAAATAAAGTCGAGGTCGAAAAGGTAGTGAAATTGCGGTTGATTTGGCAGAAGAGAATTTGCGGAGCAACACGTGTGTGAAACATAAATTAGCAATTGCCGATGCGGGGCTGCAAATTAATCGACAGCAATTCGCTTGATTTGGCTGATTTCCATCGGAAAACAAAAGCAAAATCAATGAAAATATAAGGAAATAAAAACATTAAACGTGATTTCATTGATAGCGAATTTGACAAAAATCAATTTGATGATGTGGCATCAAAAAATTAATATTAAAAAAGAAGATATCTTCTAAGGATTTTCATGTTTCTTTTTAATAGTAACGTCTGAAAGTGGACAACCTAAGTTGGAAATTGAATGTCCAACCAGTTGCTAGGGGATATTTTTCAATTTTACACCGACGGTGGCAATTGTTGCGATGGAACATAATGGTAACGAAAAATGGCTTCGGACGGACAAAGTTGCCGTATTCGGAAAGTTTCAATTGTTGTATTGTGCACAAGAGTTGCCAGCACATTTCCGATTCACTGCATTTATACACGTCCTGTAGAGAAAAAAAGGACACCCAGGACACGTCCTGAAATGCAGAGCATCAAAATAACTACTGCAAATGAAATTGTCACAGCAAATCTTTTCACTCGATTTTCAAGCTTAATTTTTCTGTTTAAGAAATACATAATAAAAAGCAAACCTAAATCATCTTACTTCGAAATTAATTTAATATAATAATTATTTTAGTATAAAATAGAAACTTTTGAGTTTTACTTCAAAATATTTTACAAAAGAAATCGAGCGAAAATATTATTATTATTATAAAGATTATTCTAAATTAATTAAAAATATCATTTGTCTTGATTAACTTAGGATTAGTGATGATGGATAAGAAGAATTAGGGGGTTTGTGGTTCGCCAACGACTTCTATAAATCAACGAAATAGAAGATTTATAGGAAACTAACAAGAGGATTATATTATATAATGCATGTATAAAATTGTTATATTAAGTCATAACATATCATTATCCTCAATCAAGTTTACTTATTGTAAATTAACATAAAAAAATGCTAGATTAATTTAGATTAGTATGGATCAAATAATTTGGATTAGTGTAAACCCTGTGATTTATCGTTGACTACAGCATAAATATTATAGCAACCGATTTATAACTATGATATTTTATCTGTAGTAAAGGATGCATCATTTCATTAAACATCAAAGGACTTGGCACATCATTTACAAGACATCTCACAAATACAATATATCTGATATCAATAACGAACATTTATAGATATAATAAATTTTATTAGTTACTTGTAAAGTATCAACTAGTGTTACAAAATTTTATAATACCTATAATAAATTATATCATTTTAATATATTTTGATGCAAAAATATCATACAATAAATTGAATATTTCAATTAGAAATAAAAAAAAATAATAGTGGATTGCCTTTAAGTTAATTAAAATAATTGTAATGTATACAAAAGAGTAATTCAGAAGATTGATTTACTAACCTAGGTATTGCAATTGTAGAAGAAGCTGATAATCCTAACTAATCTAGGTGTCATAAGTTGATTATCCTAATGGTTATGTATATAAAACATTAATAGAAAAAACTGTTATTATTTGCAGATTAACATAGATGATATAAATGTAGAAGAATTTAGTTATCCTATTTATTAATATAAGAGATTAATTCAAAATAATTATTGACTATCTTATGTATGTATGTAAAAAGTGGAGAAAGATAAGTATAGAACAAGTGGATAATCCTAAGTTTTAGAAATATAAAAGATTAATTCAAATGATTTATTGACTAATTTAGTTATTATAAGTGGATTGATTTAAAAACATTTATTTTGGATGTGGAAGGATAGGATTTTGGAGGTGCATTTTTGCATGCAGTACCAAAGTAGTATGCTTATGACAATAACATACGACTTTCGTGCCGCGTATGAAGGGGTACCTGGTCTTCAAGACACGCGCCTAGGATATATTTACCTCCAGCACCAGTCTTCAAGTACAACCATAATATGAAGGATGTCAATTAGTGGTACCTATTTATCTGCATTATAAGCAATACATATGATCTAAACGAAAATATATAATGGTTATAGTGTAGTTCAATATGTACTGTATCTTCCATCTTCTTACCAAAATGATGTCCATAAAAGCAATTATATTTGGTCTGTCTAAACTCTAATAATCCGGGAAATATTCAAATGAAATGCAGACAACGAGGTACCACATCCATAAATAACAATTATTTTATGTAATTATAACAAACTTCATCTCACGAATATTATTGTTCATACAAAACCTCATAAAATACTATGTAAATCATTAAAATAAGTAAACATTTATCAACTTTTCATATAATCATATCATGTCAATATAAAAGAAAATTGAACAATTATAATAATACTTTGTGTATCATTAACTTAATTTACATGTATCACTTATACAATATTATATAAGTTCTTAACATACATTTTCAAGAGTTTATTGTATCATATCACAATTATATCATTAATTTTAAGATCATAAAGTCAACTACAAGATGAAATTAGAAAGGAAAGTTTTAGAACAAGAAATTAGAAAACAAATAAATATATCATATTACAAATATTTCATTAATTTTACACATGTAATGAAGTAACAAATTTGTATATAGCCAGATTTTTTATGACAGAAAAGGAAGGAAAGTTGGACAATAATAAATAAGACTTTCTATATCATATTTTAAAATAAATATTAAAACTTTGCTTCTGCGATTGGGAATTGAATGTAGTTTTCTGCTAATGTCTTCAGAAAACACACGTAATGTCTTTAGATTTGCTGACCTCAGTAACACAATTGCAAAATCTTTACGGGTAGTTAGATCTGCGACTGTCGAGCGCGGATGTGTGTCGATGCTGTTGGCTTTGTGTAAATTGGATAACGGAATCCGATTGTGATGTTTGTACATAGTGTAATTCGCATGTAAATCAGAACGTGTAAATAATGGTAAACGGGTCCCGGTCGGCCGGCCGTTATGTTAAAACATATTAATTTAGCATTAACAATTTTAGCGAAACCGTAGTATTATTTTGTAAATATATACTTGAAGCTCTCTCTCCTGGCGCCCATATACAACATAATTATAGTTGAATCGCGAAAACAAAACAATCCTATCGTCCACGCGCAAATATTCACCGCAAAACTTCCATCCCCCTTTTGTGCACAACCTGAAACATGGCCTTGTTGCAGCTTTACAATAAATTATTCACAAAACCTCAACATTTATACGTAACATAACATCAGAATTGGAGCTTTCTATTCATAAGTATTTTGATAGTATTTCCATATACCAATAATAGTTTTATTATAAAATTCTATAAAATTATTTTTAAAAATTTTGACTTATTTTATTACAAAATTCATATTTGTATTTATTAAAAAAATATTGTCCCTAATTTTCAGATTTATACAAAGTATTAAACAAAATATTGTGCAGGAACAAAAATTCCTATAAAATTAAATTACTGTTTATTTTATGTTCAGAATCAGATTTATAGCAGATGTAATAAACTGGAGTACATAGGAGGATTTTCCACAAGAAAATATAAATTGCCGATTTTTATGGTTGCAAATCTTGAAAATGCGTTTTTTGCAATCGACGCGAATTTTATAGACTATTAAAAAAAGCATTTTCCAATTGAATTCGCGACAAGTGAAGAATATGAAGTTTATTGTTTAAATGACCTATTTGCTCATAGCGCATAAGAGATATTATGAAACAAGATTTGATTGTATTATCCCATTGGAAAAGTGCTTTCAATTCGGATGTGTCACGGTTTTTATTTACAATCGTGAAATTCACATGAATTGAGGATTCAATTTGGTTTAGATTCTAATATTTATAAAAAATATATTTTTTTTTATTAAAATTTAATCCAAGCTTTTCCTTATAATTTAATTGATTTTATGAGGATATATTTTAATTAAGTTGTTCTAATTAATTATAAATGAACATACAGCTTTAATATTGATTAAAATATATAATTACTACATGAAATCAGGGTTTATTTGCATAGCGCATGTATAAATAATGCCGTTAATTTGCGGATTAAAATTAACGTTTTGTAAATAGTAGCGGTTAATGTTTAATTAGAAATGTATAATACGCAAATAAATCAAAAATTTAAAGGAATTATCCAAATTCTCATATATTTACCTCGAAATGCGTTATTATTTCTATACTTT